>NW_010301306.1:0-4564 GCF_000700745.2 Antrostomus carolinensis | reverse complement strand
GACACACCAGAAGGCTGTGCTGTCATTCAGCAAGACCTGGACATGCTGGGGAGTTGGGCACCAAGGAACCTGAGGAAGTTGAATAAGGGCAAGTGTAGGGTCCTGCACCTGGGGAGGAATAACCCCCGGCACCAGTACAGGTTGAGGGTTAACCTGCTGGAAAGCAGCCCTGCAGAGAAGTGCTGGTGGACAGCAAGCTGGGCATGAGCCAGCAGTGTGCCTTTGTGGCCAGGAAGGCCAACAGTATCCTGGGGTGCATTAAAATGAGCGTGGACAGCAGGTCAAGGGAGGTTCTCCTCTCCCTCTACTCTGCCCTGGTGAGGCCACATCTGGAACATTATGTCCAGTTCTGGGCTCCCCAGTTCAAGAAAGACGGGGATCTTCTAGAGAGAGTCCAGTGGAGGGCCACAATCTTATCAATGTCTATAAATATCTGAAGTGCAGGGGCCAAATGGATGGGGCCGGGCTCTTTTCAGTGATGCCCAGTGACAGGACAAGGGGCAATGGGCAAAAACTGGAACACCAAAAGTTCCACACAAACTTAAGGAAAAATTTCTTTACTGTGAGGGTGTCGGAGCACTGGAACAGGCTGCCCAGAGAGGGTGTGGAGTGTCTGACTCTGAAGATGTTCAAAACCTACTTGGATGCTTTTCTGTAAAACCTGCTGTAGGGAACCTGCTTTGGCAAGTGGGTTGGACTAGATGACCTCCTGAGGTCCCTTCCAGCCCCTGTGATTCTGTGATTCTGTGAATTCAGTATCAATCTAAATTGCAGAGAAACATAAATGAAGAAAACTTAACTCACACCCTTTGTGTGAAACAAGTTAAGCCCAAAAACTCACAAGATGTAACATGACATTGGCAATATTAGGTGAAGTAGCACTCCAAATTTATGTTCTACTTGATGTGACTTTAACACCGGTTTATATTCACTATCGTGTTTATGGTCTTCATTTTGCAAGGAGAGCACAAAGATGGGGCTGTGACCTGTAGATGATGACTAGGAAAGTACAGAGTAACAGGGGAAACAAATCTTACTGCCTCTCTTGGCATTTATTTCCTTCTGCCAGTAACCAGAGGTGTAAGGACTGCCTAAACCAGAGATTATTTCTTTATGTTATTTGCCTTTTAGTACCTTTTTTCCATGAATTCATCCAATTTGCTTTATTAAATTCACATAAACTTTTAGGATTATAAGTGCCTCAGTTTAACTATGAACTGTTTATTTTGAACTTGCCATCTCATAACCCTCTCAGAAGCCCTTCATGTTTTGCTTTTTGATAAACAGTGAATAATCATTCCCTGTTCACTAAAATCATGCCACTTCTGATTCCCAACATGTCTTCTACCCTCCTCAATCGTCCAGAACACTAAATTAGCAAAACTGTGTGCTAAGAGGATTGAATACATTGAAGTCTTAAAACTAACATTCACTGACTGCTTAATTAGATCATCTTTTAAAGTGAAAGGTATTTACACTTCTTCTCTGGAAGAAATACATGTTTTTCCAGGTTGGCGTCTAAAAAGATATGCCTCTTTTCTTGGGACTGTGCTCAAGTATCAAACTTCTGAGCAAACTGATAGCAAAGACAATTAATAGCACTGCAAAGTGATTATACTTCAAAGTGTGTAAGTCAGACCTTGGTTCATTTATACAGCACGTGTGTGTACGTGACAACCGTCAAAAACCCTCCTTCAGACAAATAACAGGTTTTGTAGGTTTAGCAGGTGAAACCTCCTCTGTATCAGGCGTCCATCAGGCATAAACCAGCCAATGATTTAAACAAACCATTCTCCTCCTCCGCAAAGTGAATCATATCACATAGCTGGTATTTGGGCACAGGTGGTTAAAATGCGTCTGTTTTTCCAGCTGAATCTGTCAAAGGCAATGCAATGGTAGCATTCAGAGCCCAGAGCCAGCATAAAATGGTGAGAACAAAAGAACATGTCCTCCCTACCAACAAAAACAAAACACAAACAAACAAACAAAACCTGTTACTCGTTAGGCTGATGCATGATTCCAGTTTAAAAAAAAATTTACTTCAGTTTTCATTGCTGAACCCTGACATGGACTGTCATGTACAATTACACTCTATAGGTGTTTGACTGAGCATTATTTCTTTCTGCAAAAAGAAAACACCAGTTATACTAGCCAGCCTTTGAACAGGCTTTCTGGTTTCTCAGTTTTTTTCTGTTTGATACACAGCTCCAACTCAAATGTATTAAAGAGAAAAGTTTTCTGTTGCATTGATTTATTTGCAAATGGGCTCAGGCTAAACACTTGACTGAAGCAGACACAGTATGGAAGTGATTAAACTTTCACTCTTATTCAGGTCTGTGGCAGAACGTAATGTTGAATTACCAGCTTTGGAGAGCAGAAGCAGAAGGGAAAAACTTTATTCCCTGAACTGCTCAGGACTGGGGTCTCATGGGTGTCATTGAAAAGACGTGCTCTGACCTCTGGTCAGCAAATTGCAGTTGCTTCCTTCAGGTTCTGCTTTGAGTTAGTAGGTATGAGCAGAGAATGCAGATGCATGAGATGAGCTCTCCTGGAGAAGACATTTGCTGGGGGTCACCCATGCACCCCCACAGCCCAGCTTGCACTTCAGATGTGTCCCCTTTCTCATTCTGTGGCTCCATGTGCCAGAGATGTTCACTGACCTAGAGCCTCATACACCAACCAGCATCTTCTAGCCACTCGGGAGCCGCTCTGCCCCAAGAGCGTGTGGTGTAATATATCTCAAGCCCAGGAAGATGATTTCTCCACAGCTGTAATTTAAGGCTGTCAACACCCTCCTCTCTGCTGCCCCAACACCCACAGTGTCCCGCTCACAAACACACACAGGATCTATCGTATGACTTTTCACATGCACCAGGAGTAGAGAAAAATTAAAGATGTGCCTCAGTCAAATGAGTGGGAAATACTGGTGGGAAGAAGGACAAGATCTGGCAACCCAGACTGGAGCCAGCTCAGAGGACTGCTGTCCAGGGCAAGGAGATGTGGGAAGGAAAGGGAAGGCTTAGAAGCACCATCCAAACTTTCAAACTCTGAGAAAATATTATAATTGCTACTTTCCAGTCTTGGAGGTTCACTTTGCAAAAAATAGAAACAGAGCCTTTGTTTTATTTTATTTGAATGTGAAAGAATAAAGTGGCCTTGACATGTATAGGACCCCCCCACCAAGCCGGATAGAGATGCCTCAGTCCAAAACTGAGGTCATCTCCAGCTCCTAACACTATTTTCACAGAAGCAAAAAATGGATAAATTGGAGGTGTGTCTCTGCCACTGTCCCATTTAATGTCCAGATTCCCAGTAAATGAAAAGACTTTATAATCATGATGACCCCACCATCGCATGCCTGTAGTTTTGACATTGTCAGAGTAATATAGTTGTCAAATTTTACAACAAAACCGGAGTAATACAGCAATGACCTAGTTATTAAGAGTATTTTGGTCAAAATAAAAGTTCCTCCACTGATAGTCACAGGCAGCTGCAAAAGCATTGTGTTCTCAGGCCACAGTAGTGAAGTCATTTTGGGATTTTTTTCAAATAACTGAGTATAAAACTGTGTTATATACACACAGGACTTGGGCAACAGAGGCATGTATTAGAAACAGATCTTAATTAGGATTACACAGAGTGTGAGACTAACAAATGCAGAGGATTTAATGAAGTTGTAATACTAAAATGTTATTCCTTTCATCTCAAATAATTAAAATTACCTGGACTGCAACAACAAACATAAGAGTAGTCCTTAAGGGTGTGTTGTCCTCAATTCAGCAGTGTTCCCCATCAGTCTGATGTTAGATCAACTCCATTTATATTAGTGGGGTTACTGGCAGAAGACAGTGCTCATACAGTAAAGCTCAGGAATTAAGTATTGGATTAACACTTTTAGACATGTTCATATTAATATTGGCAACGTATGTTGACCTTCTGTTGTCTCTAATTCTCTGCAGTTTTCTTAATTTTTTATACACATGTAAATTTTAATTGTCTAATATACTAGGTCCATCCTTCTTTGAGTTCCTCTGACCTCTAAATTTCTCTTCCTTGCTCTCTACTTAGCAAAAATGTAAACTTTAAAGAACTGACCTTTTAAAAAATGTTATCAAAGCCTGGTTTGGTCTTATTTAACCTGCTCTTTGCATCACAGTAGAAGAAACAAAAGCCTTACAGTTGCAGGAGGCTCTCAGACGCAGTGACTACATCCCTACCAAAAAATCGGGCAGCTCCAGGCTCTGTTCTCTGGCCCTGGGAGAAGAAGCATGCTGTCATAACATGACCACATGCATTTATTAAACTCTCCTGGCCTCTAAAATTGGAAGGCCGCATCCAAACTGCCTTTTTGATGGTCCCTGGCCCAGGATAAATCCTGAACCAGGACCAGGAATAGTACAAGAATATTTCAGTAAGCCCAAGCCAAAACCGTGCCAAGGATGGTTCTAACAATTTAATAACAGAAACAACAGTGTTCAGGGCCAAGGCAAGACCTCTGGTGCTGCTAATTTTTTAGTATAGACACCACAAAGGGATATCACAGAATCACAGAATGTGAGGGATT
>NW_010301305.1:0-4296 GCF_000700745.2 Antrostomus carolinensis | reverse complement strand
CCTCTTGCTTCCAAGCTACTCACACTAGCTCCGTGAGTGCCTTTGACACTTTCTACACAAGGATCTTCCTAGAAGACAGAGAGGCACACGAGTAACCACACACACTTCCCCAGCACCATGAAAGCAGAGCGAGCAGGGTCACTCACAGAAGGTGGTTTCTCACCCAAACCTATCTTCATTCAAAACAAGTACCAAGACGGATTTTTCTTGAGATGACACCCAAGCTAATGTGAATAGTCAACAAAAATTTTCTTAATGGGAAAACATACCGTTTGAATCTATGGAAGAGCTTCTGGACAGGTGAACTTGCAACTCCTTTTGAAACCGTGGTGGGACGGTTAGTCTCTTCTCAGACCTAGAATTGGAAAAAAAAACCTGCTTTCAATCATTCTCTTGGCTCTGAACAGTGTTCCATTTGCTTACGAGACCTATACATAAAATCAAATGGATTTCACATCCTTCTAGCAGGCCCCCTGGCTTGGGAGACAGCCCAATCACCAGCAACAAGACCGATCAACATGTGGCTTCCAGTTTTTTCTCACTACTGTCCCGATCATTGTGAGAAACAAAGTGCACAGCACAAAGACACGAGCAAAAGGAAAGCATCTGGGCCTAAAACAGTTGATGGGCTTGGATTGACACATTCAGCCTCACTCTTTGGTCTTCTATCTGGATGGCACCTCCATTTTGCTGTTGAACATGGCTGTGTTCACCTTCCTGGTAGCTCCGTTACTGCCTCCTGAAAGCATTTGCCTTCAGAAGCCAGGGGAACACCTAAAACTCCAGAGGAACTCAATCTCTTTCTGTGGACACTGTTATGACACCAGCAGATTTCTCTCTGAAGTGCTCTCCCACAGAAAGGATACAAATGTCATGCTTGCAGGTGCTCTTCTGAGGTCCCCAAGAGACCATGGGACCATCTCGTACTGGGAGCACACGCAGCACCACGAGCTCCTGCCAGTGAAGAGGTCACAGCAGTGTGCAGCTCCCCAAGGCTGCTCTGGAAACAATCAGCTGTGGAATAATTACATACGCCGCAAGCAAAAGGGAAAAGAGCTGGAGAAAAGAGTTCAAAGACCAGGGCCAAGCACCTTGCAAAGACACATACCCAAGGAAGAACTGCAGTGGAGAAGTCAGGGTGACAAATGCACCAAAACAGCTCTCTGCAGAAGCAGCTTCTCCCAGAAGTTGCTGGGAACACCAGGCACCTCCAAAGCACAGTGGCCACCACACTCATACTGAGCAGGCTCTGCAGATGGCATCTGCCTGAGGACCAGCAAGGACACTGGTCACCTCCCAAGTTCAGGGACAACTCTGGAGGAAACCACAGACTTTACCAGCCACAGAAACAACAAGGGGGATTTTCCCAGCTGTGCCTGGGCTCTCAGAAGGTAGGAGAGGGGGTCAAGTATGATGCTGAAGCTAGTGGCAATGGGAAGCTGAGACCAGCACATTATTAAGGTACCCTGACTGCCTTCACACGGACCTTTAATCAGAGCAGGTCTGCAAATCAGAAAGAGGCCTCCCATCCCAGAGGGAAGAGATTCACATCTCTTCTAAGCAGCCCCTTACAAGATTTAACACAAACTCATCTCCCTTGCTTTTTTGCTGTCCCTGTACGATAAAACTGCTGCTCCTCTATCAGCTCTGGGGTGTCACTTGTACCAAAACCAGTTCTTCGGTTCTGTGCCACATCCCACAGCACTGGCAGTGAGGACACTGACAGCCACTGCCCAGCATGGCTGTTTCCAAAGCAGGAGAGGCACGCCCAGCAGTGCTGAGCAGCACGTCAGCTACAAGCACCTTTGTGAAACACAAGTGGGACGAGGCTCAGAAAGTACAAAGGCAAAGTCACCCCCACAAAGCCCAAACGCACTTTCACACCTTGCACTCGCTGGGTATCTTAAAAGACTCTTCCGACGCTCCAGCTGCACCACAGGAAAACCCACCACCTCCTGGGCACGGCTCAGGTCCCCACACAGAGCAGCAGCAGGGTCTCTTCCTGGGAGCTGTGCTGTGGCTGGCCGTGCGGACCCCACAAGAAGCCCAGGATCCCACCTCTCTATACGTACATTTACCACTGTGGACAACTCCAAGCTGGACACATACCCAAGGGAAAAAGCCCCCTTACGGGCAGCAGACTCAAAAGAGACTCCCACCACTGCTGGGCAGCGAGCAAAACAATCACAGGGTGTTTTAGCCACGCGGGCGGTGGAGACTGTCCTGCTACTGCCTCCCAGCAGGAAAGCACAGCCGTGTTCTCGCCCCCAGTGTCACACACCACTGCTACCGCCTTAACCACCCATCAGGTGACACAGATGACACGAGTGCAAGGTAAGCCAGCAGGAGCTGCAGCAGGGTTCCAGTGAGGAAGAGGGCAGAAGTTCCCCTCTTGAGCCATGCCAGCTGGAACACTGGAAAGGAACCTGGAACAGAGGACTGGCGAGTCCTTTATGCTGCATGTGAAAGCAAATTGGATTTGGGATCCTCTCGGTATTAAAAGACTTCACGTGGTATCTTCCTGTGCTTCCTGCTGTAGTTCAACAGCTCCCCGTGGAACAAAGCTGTGCTAACATCAGCTCTGAGCCCACTCAGACAAGGATCCTGTGATGCTCTGCTTGCTCGCACCGACCGTGGTGGTCTTACCTCTCCAAAGATGGGATGGAACAAAGCCAAACAGTGGCAGGGCCAACACGCTTCTCTGCAGCACGCAGGCATGGAAAACCCAGCTGCCTGCGAGGCCTCAGGTCCCTCAGCTGCCTGCAACGGCTCCCAGCAAGAAGCCTCCCAGCCACACCAGCAACAAGAGAAGACATCAGCAGCCCAGCCCTTCACAAACGCCTGCCCAGCCACGCAGCCCTGCCACGGCCCCGTGCCCAGCTGTTGGGTCAGCTCCCCAGTTACATTTGGCTCCCGCAGACCCCTGTCTCAGAGCGAAGGGAAGGTGTGTGTCACCTCACCTTGCCAGGGCCCACGCTGTCCAGCTCTGCTCTTTGGCCCTTGGACAATGCTACCTGAGCAGCGGGGCCAGGTGGCAGCTGAGGTCCAAGCAAAGGGGTGACCAAGCATCTCCATCTGTTCCCACCTGTGCTGTTGCTTTCCAGCCTCAAGGACCTCTGCAGTTAGCTTGACAAGCAAGACCTCTCCCACCTTCTGTGGCTTTGCAGGTCCACAGCAACAGGCTTATGACGTGAACTTCCCAAGTGATGGCTGCTACAAAGAGCCTCTCAGGCCTTGCAGCAGTGTCTGCAGGAGGACCTGGGAGGGCAGCAGCAAACAACCTGGCACACCTGCAGCTGCCTTCAGCTTCTCCCCCTGGTCATCTGGGTGTGACAGAACGGGAAGGAGAAACAGCCTGTTCCCCTCTCACTCAAGACTACACAGCAGCAAGCCCCAGAAGCTGTGGTCATGACAATCTCTCAGCAAAACACACAGAGCACGAGAGCTGGGACACAGACTTTGGCAGCCGCAAGGGAACTGCCATTCGCAGCCTCACTGCGGGGCTTCACTACCTGATGCTGCCGGGAGCATCAAGACCAGTCAGCACTCAGACAAAGCCTGTCACTGGGAAGGCATCCTGCCAAGGCAAGTTACCACGGACCTGCCACAGCAGGACAGATGCTCAACAGAGAAGGAGAAATCCAAGACCCCTAAGTGCAACCCTGAGAGCACAGACGTGCTTTGCTATGGCTTCAGCAAACGGAGGCGCAGCAGGGCAGGGCGGATGTCGGAAAACACACCCAGAGAAACTGCGCAGGGACAGCACCTCACCCAGACAGGGGAACGGGGCAGAGACAGCATGAGATGTCTTCTCCTCCAGAACCACGTGGGCCAAGGCACACTTTGCCTGCACCTTCTCCTCCCAAGCAGGGTAGGAAGAGACACCAGAAGCAAAAGCAGAACAGAGTCACCTGAAAGGAGCTCAGCAGAACCTGCCAGAGAGGAACAAAGACGACAATGCAAGATGAAGCGCGCTCCATTAGAAGAGGCAGAAGAGGGCTGGCAGATGAGGTAGATAAAAATCTACCTCATTTTATTGCAAGCATCACAAAGCTTCAAGTACTACAAAACACTTCCCAGCTTTCCAGCTGACAGTTCCTGGACAGAATTTTAAGTGTTCTTTTAGCTCTACCTGTCCTTGGACAAAGGATTCCTGCTTTTTAGGGAAGTGCCTCTTCAAAAAAACCAATTCACCTGCACACACACAAAAGGAAAGGCCTGTGCAGACCTTTTTCTGCACTGCTCTGTCACAGAGGCAAGGAGCATCTCCTGCCCTCCAGAGGAGCCTGCCCCAGC
>NW_010301304.1:0-4696 GCF_000700745.2 Antrostomus carolinensis | reverse complement strand
GAGAATTCTGTCAGGCACTTACATTCATCAACCTCTAACACAACTGTGTCTGTTTCTTCAACAGATGCCTGTAAATATCACGTTGTTAAACATATTTTCTCTGGAGGAGACCAAACATTTGTGCTTTGCTCCAAATATGAGGTAAAACAAATGAAGTATCTTCTCAAGTCTGCTCTCTTGTCCCAGCCTTCAAAATGTATCTTTTGTTTTTGGTAATATCTCCCGAAAATGAAGTGTTGTTTTGGAGTCCATTCTGCCTTACAAATGGTGACAGTAGTTAAAGGGATTTGCAACTTTTTAGGAGTGGCTGAAAGTTGCCTTCCTTTAGAGGCACATCAAAGAACCATTGGGAAGACACTGAATTCAGTTTGGTCTGCAGGGAGGGGAGTCCAGTCTCCTTTGCAGTTTGGAAATGAGGGACTGCTCTCCTCCTGAGACACTGGGGTCTGCATAGAGGGCTGTGGACCATATACACACTGAGCTTTTGTCAAGATATACTGGATGGAGGGCTGGATAATTAATTCTTTTTTTCTGTTTCTGTCTTCTTGTTTCTTCCAAGAAGTGTTTGACATACACTTTTGAGGTTTGGAAACAGATCTAGAATAAATGTACTAAGCCTATAGTTATATATGGTGGTATTTAAGAGGGCATTTAAATTTAAGAGGGCTGGATAATTAATTCTTTTTTTCTGTTTCTGTCTTCTTGTTTCTTCCAAGAAGTGCTTGACATACACTTTTGTGGTTTGGAAACAGATCTAGAATAAATGTACTAAGCCTATAGTTATATATGGTGGCATTTAAGAGGGCATTAAATGTACCATTTCTGTGGTACATTTAAAGAAATGATATCTTTTTTTTTTCTTTTCCTCTTTTTAAAAATGTATTTGATTATGATCTTGGTTTTTTCCATGCCTTTCTGTTTGGACTTCTCAGTAATGCCACAGCTTCCCGACCAAACCTGTTCAGAGACCCTACTAAGGAAGCTGTCAGTTATATATAGAAAACTGAGATTATGAATAAGAAGGAATTGTTTTACAAGCCTTGTCTGTGCTGAAATCTGTATCTTCTCACAGAATTCCTTGCCTGCTGATGATTTTCGGACCATGAATGAAGCACGTTACACCTGTTTAATAAATAATGAAACTATAGATGTCTGGAGGCAAAAGCTTTTAGAAAAGAACAGTTCTAATTCTGTCAAGTAGGTATTGTGGCACTGGACAAGTCTTTTGCTGAAAGTTTTATTTAAATAATTTTGTTGGCTTCCATGTCATGTTTTCACTTGAAATTTAGCAACCTTCTCAAGTGTGGTTCTTGGTCATATCTAAGGGGAGGACAGTTGCCAGTCACAAGGCTGCCACGTTAGAGCTTCTGAGCAAGACTAGAGGAATTTGAGGCTGCCTCAGAACATTGCAAATGGTGGGTGGGAAATGGATTTTAAAGTTGTCCTTCATTGTGTGCTTAGAGTTCATGAAAAGCAGCAAGAAGTTGTGAACAGACTGATTAAGTTACTTCCCCTGTGTGCCTGCCGTGAGAAGGGCAGAAGAGGTGGAAAGGAGGCACTGCTAACATCCCTCCTTTCAGAGAGGGACGTTACATGATCCTGAAGGAGCCACTTACCCTCTGTGCCTCTGAAGGGGTGATCCTGACATTGCTTTCCATAGAAGGAAAGGAAAAGAGCTGAAGAGATTTGCTGGGACATCTGTTCATAACCTCTATTTCTGTTTTCTTTTGTCTTCCTAATGCAAACAGTAATGTTGTTCAGATACTGTCCTCAGCTGCCTGCTGGAATGGAAGCTTCTTGGAGAAGAAGTAAGTGGCAAACAGAGCCCAGAAGTGTGGCTTTCCCTTGAGGCAGACTGGAATCCCTTTACTTCACTCACTGCTGCAGTGGGATTTGATTTTTCTGATCAGACAGGAGACGGGGGCAGAGAGTGTCCACTGAAGAGGTGGGTGGTCAGAGCTGGGTAAGGAAGGCTGGGTAAGGTCTAAGAAGGTGCATGGTGAGTGTACTTAAGTGGCACAGTTTCCTTGGAGTTGTCACAACTGTTATTTTTCCTTATGAAATGAATATCAACATATTACAAGAGAGGGATAGGAATATGACATTAAAGGAAGTGGGTGATGCCAGGTGGCTGAATAAGTCTGTTATGCAGCTGAGCTCGCTGGTGGGGCTGGTGTGGAGGTATACTTCAATACAAGCTGCTCTTGAAAAATGCATCTGGGGCAGCATGGAAGCACTTTCCTTTTAGCTGACATCAATTGTGGAAAGTTTTGTGCTCCTGCTTACAGTAGCAGGGATTTCAAATGGGTGTAACCAACAATAGGTGGTGACAAGGTTGTAATATGCATAGCTGAGTCAAAGGCTGTGGGTTGGGAAGGGTTGTATTGGCTGTGTCTGTAGATGTTGGGGAGGTAATAGCATAAGATGAGGAGGAGGAGAGATTTTTTATGGTGATGTGATGAGTAAATGACTTGTAACTACGTGAGGAAAAGCTTAGCTACTCTGAGTAATCTTTGAGTAATACTTTCCAAGAGCAATTTGAAAAATAAAACAATTTACTCGTTATTCTTGCGTTTTTCTGCTTGTCCAATGGTTTCTTCTTTAGTGTTGTGACAAGGTGATGTGTTACTGCATCAGGAGAGTTGTGTCATGTTGGTTTAAAAGACTTGTTGAGATATCCAAATTGTTGAGTCACTGTAAATAGTCCCACGTCTCCTTTGAATGTGGAAATGAGTGGAGTTAATTACTTCATCACTCCAATGCAGTTCTCCTTCCACTTTAATGATGTCTTGGCTAGTGCAGGACTTAACTTTTACAGAAAATCTTTGGCCAAATGAATGATAAAATTTGAAGCCACCATCCACTGAAGTGAGGCTGTATTTAAACCATGTGCCTTTATATGTGAAGCCTTGTGTCACGATGCACTTGATAGAAATACCATAGTATATCCCTCCAGTATGCTAATGCCATATAATCCTGTTTGCACTACAGCAGTGTGGTGTACAGGGTTAGATGGAAAAGGAGCTTTTCTGTGGCTGTGTGTCTGGTCACACTCCAATACTGTAACTTCTGCACATCACAGCCTGAAGCGCTCTGTACCACGGTGTGTCTCTGAGGAGCTATTTCCAGCCTGGTGCCTGTGCTGTTATGGAAATAGCCATTGTACTACAGCAGGCTGTGTTTAGCTTCTCATGTCATTGTAGTCACACCAGCAAACTGACAAATGCATCCCATCTTTAATAGCTGCCTTTTCCTTCAGAGTGTCTGGTAACAGCACAGTCCCGGGTGAGAGTGACAGATATGGGAAATCCTTGCAGTCAATGGAATTGTAGCAATGACCTTTTTTATCAGCAACTACAAAGTTTTATGTGCAGCTCAGCCTTACTGCAGACAATGGTGCTGAGAGCCTCTGCTCCAGATGCTGATCATGCTCTAGATGCTGAGTTAGGTAACTTACCTGCTGGCCTGGACATTTGGTGTTGCTAGATCTGGCGGCTGGGCCGTTGCCCTCCACAGGCTTGCCTTCATTATACCTCTCACACAGGTAGCCCAAGTACATTACAGCCTTTCAAGCACAGCAGAAAGGACTGCACATATTTGTTGCAACTAAAGACCACGTGAAGACTCTTCTCAGTTATGCTGTGTTTTGATTGTGGTCATTGTTTAGTTTTAGAAAATACGAAAGTGGAATTCCCAAAAAGCTCCTCTGAATATCTTCCTCTGTTTTCTCTTGAAAACCCTCACCTAATGTTCCCTTGTATACCAGTCAATGTCTTCTTATGCATCACCTTTCCCTTTCTTACTAGGTGTGATTAAACAGATTTAGCTTTAAAAATAGTGTATGCAAAGACAACAGAGAGGATCCATCCTGATACATATCATAGGTACATATTTTATAGGTTTTTAAGCTGTGTGACCTATCTAGGCAGGCTCTTTAGGTCAGTGAAGGAGTCCTGGGGAAATCAAAGACTTCAACAGAGTGTTTCTCTGCAAGAATCCCAACCCCAACCAAGGCCCAGAGGAGTTCAGAAGGGAGAGTTGTCTGTCTTGTCTTTAGCAAGAAGATTCCAACTTCTGCTTTGTTTCTAGTCTGATTAATTCTCTAGAGTTCATTTCTCCATTGCTTGCTCTCAGGCCATGCCAATACACGGTAATGATGTCTTCCTTAAATTTAAGCCTGTCTGTCTGGGATTTTTTTAAAGAATCGATGAACATTTTAAAACCAGTCCGAAGATCCCAGGGATTGATCTGGACTCCACCAGAGTGCTGTTTGAGAAGCTGATGAACTCTCAGCACTCCATTCTCCTAGACCAGGTATTGCACTTCTGGGGTTTTGAGCATTCAGAGAAGAAATAAAGGTTTTGGCCCTCTGTAAGATGCAAGTAACAACAGCTTTTTTTGGGGAAGGACTGTATTGCAAATCTGATCTACCTTCAGAATGTGTCTCTCAGAATTATTTTTTTTAAAAAATTAACTCATGGCATTTAATACTTGAAATGGCTGCTGGAATTAATTTTTTGTATGTTATACTTATAAATAATGAGCATGTGCTCATTTATTGTCAGGAGTTGCATACTTTATGGTTTTATAATTTATTATAATTCAGGGTTTCTCTTGTGAGTGCAGACCTGTGAGATAAAATCATGTTTGTTGCCCCTGCCATTTTTAGCTATAATTTTTATTTTATTTTATTTTA
>NW_010301303.1:0-4792 GCF_000700745.2 Antrostomus carolinensis | reverse complement strand
TCCAGCCCAAACCATTCCATGATTCTATGATCCTAGCTCCCATAAAACCTCATTCTCAACTAGATGGATCGTTAAAAGCTTCAGAGCAAATAATGCAAGGAAGCATTAAGAGCTTCTTGCTCTGGGAGGGATTATCAAGGAGAAGACGCTGGCTCAGACTAGTAACATCCATGTAAACCTCAGACGAAAAGCAGAGCTGGAAAGCCTCAGACAATGCTACTTGCAGGCAAGTCAGGTAGATATTGATCTACAGGTCAAATGCTATGTTCCTGTGTAAAGGTAGATCTAAAAAATCCACATGTACTAAAATAATTGCTGCTGGAAGAAGCCCAAGAAAACTGGAACGGTCTTGGGAACGCAAAGCTGAAAAATTGGGAGTTGACTGTGAACAGCTGTCCAAAAGAGAGAAGTGCTCTCCTTACACTGTCATTGCAGGTGACACAAGAAGCCCAGTAAACTACAGCAATGACCTTAGTAAGCCTCGAGGTAAAAACCAAGAGCCCCAGTTAATATCTGAAATAGTAAAGAAAAAAATAATTCTACCAGCCAGCAGTAAAAAGTTTAAAAAAACCTCAACAAAACCAAAACAAACCAGAAAAACAAAAAGTCAACCCTGCTTGAATGTTTAGACAAATGTGGTCCCAACAGTAAGATGGGAATGGTGGAGAAAAGAGTCCTACTTAATCAGAGAAGTGACTAGATGTTGCTCAGATCCTAGACAAAGGACTGTGACCAACAGGCAGCTAAATGACTTATTTATTCTTTTTCAGAATATACTTGCCCCAATCTGTCATTACTTATCAGCTAGTCAAGACTGTACCTGAACAGGAGGTAAAACCAGGTTATGTATTTGCTGGAGGAACTAGCTGTTTGCCTAGTTAAATACACTTTCTAAAGGGTGCAGAGACATATGTAACACAGAAACAAGCACTACCAATGAATGTAGGCAATATAAAGCAAGAAATACGTGGAAAGAAGACGAAAAAAAAATACTAGAGGAACAGTAAAACTATCTATTGCACCAGATGTAGCAAAGAAAAAGAACAATGATTTAGGATTACTGAAGTCATGCAAAAAAGGTCTAAATTCCTTCATCTTATCCAAAGGAAGGAGAACTATGCCAAAGAAGAAAACAGCATAATTAGTTCCAAAATCCTCTAAGCTCTACAGCCAAAAACCAGACAAACCTGTTAGCCTGAATGTGGGCAAGCAATGGATTTCTAAGCTAAGACTAGTTTCCAGCTATTGCAGCAGCCAAGATGAGACACACCAGGCTTTAACTCAGAAAGACAACTTCTGAAGCCAGAGTGCTCCACTGTCCTGAATATTAACAGCAGCATTCCTGAGCTGAGGTACCAGGAAGGAAAGCAATCACACCCCCCATTTAAGCACCTGGGAACACTTGCAAAACCATCAAGAACCGTGCAGGTATTAAGTTGCTACTTTGGGAAACAGAGCAGATATAATAGCTGTTCTTTACTGAGGACACAAAAACCAAGGAGAATGAACACACTAGCAGAAACATACTTTTTCTAAGGCAATGAAGAAATAATAGCAGAAACAATTCTTTCCCCTACAGAGAAAGAAGGTGTTGTCTAGTCAGTAATGTCTTTTGCAAAGGGTAACAAAGGAGGTATTCCCGGGGCAAAACGTAGTGGCAGACAAAATGTTTTATGAAGGTGCCACGTTGGACTTGTGTTATCTGTCACCCCTGCACTGAGGTTAACTCCACTCCAACAAATGACCTCGAATAACTACTGCCTGTCCTCAGGACTCAATGCACTTAACACCATTACTACTGCCAGATTCACAGCATTAACGCTGTCATAAAAGGACTGACTGTAACAGCTATTGTATGAGATAGAAAAATAAATGAAATTGCTTAAACTGGTTACAGCAGTATATTAAACAAATCTTTCCTTCCACCTTTTCTGTATAAACAGTGTCAGCCTGGAAGTGGCAAACAGACCCCTTTTCCCTGGTAGGGTAAAAAACCGATTCATTCCTCAGCCATGGACATTATCAACATGGTAATGTCAGCGAGACAATGCAACTGTTTCCACGTTTGTCACTCTCACAACCGGTCCAGCAAAACTTTGTGGCACAGACTAGATTGAAGTGGAAGTTAGTGAAGTGAATTCATCATCATCAGTCCTTCCCAGCTTCTAGAGATTCATGCTGAAATGTTGTCTGAACCAATAACCCTTCTGACAACCTCTTGTCTGTTTCAATTAGAGAGTTCCCGTGACAAAAGCAGCACCTCAATCACTCACACAGTGTTTGAATTGATTCCAAAACTCTGCTTGTGACTGATTCTTAAGCTCATGTGAGCATGGGAACTAACACTGAAACTTAAACCTCCTCCTGGAAAATTATTGGTCTGAAATAAGAGTCACACCTTCACTGTCTGGCAGTGGTTTCACCAGGGAGGAGTGATAGCAATGCAGTCAGAACACTAGCTGAGGTCAGCTGCTTTACCTCCATATCCTTAAAATACAGAAGGTGAGGCTTTTTATAGCAATGGGAAACTTCTTTTACATTTGTCAAAGCTACTAGAACTGTCCCTCAGAAGCTTTGTGCAATTAAGTTCTCCCCAGCATTACCTGCAGCTCCTGCTGTGAGGTCAATAGCAGCCTGAATAGCAGAGTTGATCCTCATGCTTCACACTTGTTTATCAGCTACTGTAGAATGAAGTCTCCCGATTCCTGGCAGGTGTGGAGATACTTGTCTCCTAAGGGAAGAGAAGGACGAAACTTACACATGTACAACAATAACTGACAGGCAAAAGCATCACAGGAATGCTTTCACTTCCACTCTGCCATGTAGTTCGTTCCAAATCATTTAGAGACAGACAATGCCTGTCCCCAGGACTGAGACATGGCATATTTCTATTTTGATGAACTAGTTGTGCCGCATCAGGCAAGTCCTCTGGAGTATCACTGCCTAGCTTCAGATTACCTGGGCTTTCCAGCTCCTAGTCTCCCTTCTCAAATGAAAGCAAAGAGTACCTCCAGGGTACAGTGATGAGAATTACCTTTCTATTGATTACAGAAGCATAGTCTTGATCAGGTGTCTAAGGCCAGCTGGCAGGAATACTTCCAACCCGTCTCAGCTCCCCACCTATAAAGGAAAAAAGAATTGCTCTCCTCATGATGAACAGCAGCTAAGAAAACTGTATTAATGATGATACAGGCACATTAGGTACTTCTATGTGGCTCTCAGAAGACATGAGTGGAAAAGGAATGAATATCAACATCTAGAACTATGTCTGGCTGTCATGTTCCCAGGGTAAGTCCCCCATGCATCAGCATATTACAAATAAGAATTACACCTCATCTCTCAGGAAGGCAGCTGGAAAGCAGAAATACAAAGGCAACACTTTCAAATAAAACATTCAAATAAATTCAGTTCTCAAGTTTGCATTAAGGTCCTTTCACTGGGTGAGCAGTCAAAACAAGCTTGCTTAGCCAAAGAGCTCCCACTGTTACAGAACCATGTTGCTGAGTGAGACACTTGGCTGGCAGTGCTGTCAAAAAAGTTGCATAAGTCTTAAACACACAAATACACGTGTGAATCAGCCTCTCATTGACTTTTAAGCCTGACTTCAAGCACAGTACATCCGTAAACAGAACGTTTTTCACTCTTCTACCTACTGTAACGCTTCTTTTGAAGCCCGCTGCCTCCCAAAATACATTTTGGAGTAATATGAATGTGAAACATAATTTCCAGTAGGCTACATTGAAAGAATAATTTAAAAAAAAACACACTATATGAACCATATCCTTTGTACAACATTTATATTACAAGCACAGACACTTGCATACAAGCAAGACTTTAAGAAAGCCTGTCTCTAAACAGATTTATTATTGCTGAAGCTTCAAAAAACCCCCAACAGTAGGCCAAGCACTGTAACTAAATAACTTCATGTCCAATCTGTTTAAGAAAAATTCAATGAATCTGAATGTAATGGGTTTAAAATAAATATCACTATTCTTGTAACAAACAGCACTAATACATGCTATTTCCAAATTGCGGCTACAGATTTGAACCTTTTCACTACTGACAGCGTAGTATCCTAGGTGTTATTTCAAAACAGAGGCTCCAAGACTGAGCTACACTTCATTATCCTATATACCAAACAGCACTCCACAGTTGTGCTTCTCATTTAGAGGAAGAAAAGAACAACAGATAAGCGAGACAGCCTCTGAATAAAGGGAATTACTAGAGAGCAACAGTTGCCTGCATTCAGTAAAATGTACACTGCTTGCATCATGCTGAGTGCTTATCAGCTTGTGCCAGGCCCCAAAGGGAGCACATGCCAAATCGTCCACAGATGCCCACTGAAAGCTCGGCAGCAGAAGGAAAAATAGAGATGCCAATAAAAATATGGAAGTTTTAAGAGCCAAGGACATTTAGTTTCCTGATCCATAAGAGCACATCGCCACTTTCAGAAGACTTAGTCAAAACTACACCAGTGTTATATATGTACATGTCTTCCTATCTGTAGTAACACTAGCAAATTAAAAACCGCTTGTACATTCAGCGAGGCAACAACGGGTCTGTTACTTCCAAAGTGAGTCCAAGCCTCAAACCTGGAAACACAGAAGCATTAGTCAGTGTAACCGGTTCTGCCGAGCCCTCCACCCCCAGCTCCAGATGTTGCTCTCTGCTGATGCATTCTCCAAACCCGAGAGGTAGCACAGCTCCTCACAGGAGCCCGCAACGGCGGGCCCTAACCCTGCTTCCCAAGGTCACGGCGGGCCGGCACCCCGGCAGCAGCCGAGCAACACCG
>NW_010301302.1:0-10284 GCF_000700745.2 Antrostomus carolinensis | reverse complement strand
CCACCTCTCAAGCCTGTCAAGGTCCCTCTATGTTTCAGGGTATATTGTCAGTGTCCAGTAGAGATTCTTAGAAACACAAGAGTACAAAAGAGGAAAGGTTCTCTTAGGACTAAGATCATTCATTCAGTGCCTTGCCACTGTAGGCAATTTGCTTCACATTACTGCTTGAATAACCGTGGGCTAGTTCATCATTGTTATGACTTCTAGCCCTGCTTGAATCATCTCCTGTTTGAATATAATGTCAAGTAAAAATGCTAAAATAAGACTGAATATAATGCATTATTTCATTCCAACTCACAGCCTCATGTATTTTCCCCTGTTTACAAACAACTGTATTTTCCATATATTCTCCTGCACGCTCCTTGACTAAGCAAGATCTATCTTCACAGCTGCAGAATGCAACAAATCAGAGAATTTTCTTTTATACTTTGGAGTGAAATTTGCAAGCTTCTGAAATCTATTAAAATATATGCCTTTTTTATTTTTCTGTTGGCTGTAAATAAAATACACTTATGTTAGGAGATCTGGCACAGTATTTTTAAACACCATTTAGTTGCATGTTGCAGATACGGTGCCACAGTTTGGTGCTGTTAGGTTACTTACTCACTGTGAGGTAAATCCAGATCTCACTGAAGTCCAAGAGGAATTTTGCCTCTATCTTTCTAAGCAGACCAAATTAAAAAATCCAACTGTAAAAGGTCTAGGCCCATACACATGACTAAGAAGTTACTGGCAAGCAAGACTGAATACTTTTAAACAATTGTTATGCATATACAGTACAAACAATAGTATATTGTGTATGTGGAAACTGTGCATGTCTCAGATGTTCACTGCTTCTGTACCTTTTGATGTTAAACTGCCACTTCTTTTAAAATGTATGCTATCAAATTACAGCCAGCTCTTATAAATTAGTAACAAAAGCAAAGAGAAGCTGCGGAGTAAGAGGGTAATAAAAATGCAACTATAGCTGTCATATGTAACTTGACTTGCTTTTTAAGTGCAGTTCCGTAAATGATTATATGAAAAACAGATAAATACAGTAGATGAGGAAAAGAGGAAAGGACAGTAGAAGGATCTTTGGAAAACAAAGCATCTGTCTTTTTAGTTCTCTAAAGGGTGACATGCAGGGTACTGTTCTTTTCCAACCTCTTTTCTTTTTAAATGCTTCCAAATAGTTTTAATATATTCCATCTATGCTTAGAGAAAAATAATGAACTGATGAGTAGATGATACTTTGAAGGGATTAACTGACTGCTGCAGAACAAACTAAATCGACTGCAAACTAATCCGAAAACTTAGTGAACTTTATTTATAGGTCTTTTCCAACAGAAAAGCAATATAGTCAAAATTAAGTAGTCTATATTTGAAAATTTTAGTTATTTTGATAAACAATGCTGTCAAAGCAAAAAATGTGAATGCCACAAACTCTAATCATTCACTTTCATGTGAGGTTTACAAGGTTTCTTGTGAGAATACTTCATAGTTAAAGTATGTCTTCCCTTAGGGATCACATAAGCATTTAATTTTTATTTTGGCATTAGGCCCCTTGTGTTTATGAGA
Organism: Antrostomus carolinensis; assembly: GCF_000700745.2. Lineage (NCBI taxonomy): Eukaryota > Metazoa > Chordata > Aves > Caprimulgiformes > Caprimulgidae > Antrostomus > Antrostomus carolinensis. The sequence goes on along the minus strand of NW_010301302.1, from coordinate 8,724 downwards.
TTCTTTGGAGAAATGGAATTGATCACCACAAAGGAAAAAATTGAAAGTTACTTATTTTAAACCATGATTATAACCTTTCAAGATTTTCAGAAAAAATAAGCTTTCTTCCAGACATATAAGTATAAAAAGGGACTTCATTGTAAAAAAGCTTTAGAGTTCCATATTTAGTCTACTAATATAAACAGTCATATCAGGCTTTATACTATAGGGTTATTTATTGTATTATAATAATATCTTATGCTGTTTTGCCCACATACAGTAAAAACCTCATACTACACTTTCTTGATCTACAATGCACAGTATTTTTGTTGGCAAGCATAAGTTTGCCGGTAAGACAATTCAGTTGAATTGATTTTTCACATAAGCTTTTCAATTATTAATGAAATTTTGTCATACATTTTATTAATCTTTATTTCTCATCTATCACATATTTAAATTTACACTACAGATACAAAAATTCCTTTAAGTCCTAAAGCCTATGCAGTGGAGCATGATCTTACAGGTACAAGCTATGCAAGAGAAACCCTGCTGTGGCAGGTCTGCGTGATATTAGACGGAGAGTGTTAAGTGTGTTGCTATAGCATTTCTCATAAGCAACTTGCAAACCAGTCTTTCTGTCAATTTGCATGGATTCTGGGTGCAATCACTTATGTTTTCTAATGATACTCTAATTCATTTTTACTGTAACTTGCAGAAGATTTAGGAACTGTAGGCCTAATCCTGTTGAATTCAGTCCCATACCATCCAGTAAAGGATGCCGACACTAGGCATCCTTTACTGCACCAAAGATAATAAGAAATGAATATGCTTAGTGTGTGACTGTCCCACTCAGTGCCTTCCAGGAGCAGAAAGTTTAACTGAGCACTACTATACAGCAGTTGTAATGTTAGTCATGCACTGTGTTCGAACATCCATTCTGCTGCTTATTAGGTCATGTAGATAAATGCAGAATTTAACCTCAGGCATCTGTTAAATAGAAAGTTGTGACAATAAATTTTGTGGCAAAATCCTTCTGACAAAGTTCTGATATTCTAATACATGTTAAAGGAATGTCAAACTGGTCAAATGCTCAGTAACTTAGAAATAAAAAACCCCACTGTGATTGCTGACCCCAGATGTCAAGTGTCACATTCTGATTTGATTTGTCCTGGTTTTTTTTACTTTTAACTTTTTTCTTTTTTGTCCCTTTGAAGTAAGGTTTAATAGTTACACAAAACTAATTGTTACTCCTATTTCTTTGCTCAGAGAAGACACAGCAACATTTGCACAGCAGAAAGCACCAATTGTCACTCAAAATTAAAACCTTTTAATTGTCATAAGTGATTGCACATCTGTGATTTCGTCAGCAGCCTTTAGAGTAACATGAATTTCCACTCTCTTTCTGCCATGTACCTGCTGACAAAGGATTTCAGAAGTATAAAATAATTACTGTTTGTTTTCTTTTTGTTTATGCAGAGACACTGAATGCACTATCAGAAAAAATACACAGTGGATTTTACAAGATATTAATAATCCCTTCTACCTAAGAAATCTGCTTATATATTCTTCCATGATCATATTTCTACTCTTCTATGATTTATCAGTATTTGCAGTTCCTGACTTTGGCATCTCCCCTCCGCAATTGTAAGATAGTCTTACATTTCAGAACTGTTCTTTAGTCATATCTTAGCTGGATTCCACCATCTTCTCTGGTTTCTTCACTTTGAAATGGAAGTTTGACATAATTAGTTCTGAGAATACCTTTCCAATGTCAAACATAAGATGTATGTCTTTGGAGTGTGTATGGCAAAGGTACAAAACAAGGACAGTATGAGCAAATGATTGCCAAGAAGATGTGAAATTAATTTCTTAAATGTACAAGTCTTCTGTAACTTCAATTTCCAAAAGTAATATTTTCATGAACAATTTTCTTTAAGCAGTGCAAAACCTGTACAAAAACTAAGCTGAGATGGAACACATAAAAAGAAAATCATAAAGAAAGAAGAGGAATGTGAGTGCCAAAAGAATACCTTCTCTTGTTCAAGTTCTTGACATTATGGTCTCAGAAAATAAAATTCTCATATTTTCTCCTCTAACGGTACAGTGCTTTGCAAGGCTATGGCACAGGTGGTGATAAGGAGAATGATAATCACTGAGAACTGGCAGAAAGCAGACAATGCCATTCAAACTTCTGCAATGTTTTAATAAATACATTCTCCACCACATCCACAGTAGTTTATCTGACAATGAGACTATAATCAAAGTCGTGCTAAGCAGACTTAAAAATTTTTAACTTTATTCCATTTCTGCTTCTGGCTTTCCATTACTATTATCAGTCTGGCATTTGTCAAGCTGATGTCTGTTTTGCTGGCTAATTCTGCTGTGTTCTTGTTTGGCTGAATCTAATCTATTGGAATTTGAGAGTCAGCCAAACTCACTATACTGTATGCAATGGAAAAGGCTTGCATACAAAATCTACAACAGAAGTGCTATGTTAGCGGACCTCTCTAGTTTAGGCATAAAGAGGATTAAGAAAATGTTCCCTTAGTCCCTTCTCTCATGCTCCTGTCTTGAAAGTTGTAGTTTAGTTGCTTTCCAAAACATCTTTGATAACTCTCATCTTTCTGTCATGTATTGGAATTGACATAAACACAGGACTGCAAATGCCAGGTACCCAGTCGTAAATATGAGATCTGCTATTTAAAAAACACTTAGGGTTCACTCTTCAAACCCTAGTCTGCCAACTGTACAGAAATTTGTTTGTTAAATAAAAGGGTGGATTTTCTCTTAGTCACATGATTCTAAGAATGGGCTTTTCCATGAAAAACACTTTTGTGGTACAAACAGTATAGCTAAAGATACTGTAAGTGTCTCCCACTTACAGTAGTAAGTGTAAAGTAAATACACTAAATAAAGTAAATTGCCTAAAGTAAATGTCTTCAGCATTTCATCATTGAAACCTCTGAGATTTCTTTCCTCAAACTAAGACCTTTCCAGGTGCACAGCTGGACACAGATTTCTCCAGAACTTGCTTGCTAATTAATTGTAATAATATCCATCAATCTTGTTTCTGTTTGTTCTTTTAACCAGATAAGATTTTCTCTACAACACAAAGGACCTTGTTCCATTGTTTCAGTACCAGTGGGACTGTTGTTCTACAAAGTAAACATCACTGGTGAGAAGCTACAGCCAGTATCCACTGAGGCAACTTTTATGCTGTGCTGAGAGCCATCTTGAAGACCACTATCTGCATAGACCATCTGCATTAGCAAAAGAGCTCTCAAGATTCCTAGATGGAAGGACTACCTTGTGCCATTTAACTAGCTTTGCATACAAACTTCTTAGAGCTCTCTTATCTTATAAACACCTATCTATTACTTTTGTTACATATAAGGGCAAGTGCCTCCAGTGCTAAGAGAGCAGAGTCATAGCATGATCTAATAATAACCTACTTTGCACCTCTTTGTTGTTGCTGTGTTTTGTTTGGGTTTTTTGGGTTTTTTTTTCCCCCCTTGATTCATTTTCACTAATGTGAGTAATGTTAGTTGATGGGTGGTGCTGTGTGATGAGGGAATGGTGTCAAAGTCTAAAACTTTGCTATGCACTGGAAGATATGCACAAGCAAGCACAGAGTTTTGCAACAGATAGGAACTGTTTATTACTTTATGACTTATGATTCATATGTGAAATGGACAGCAAGAATAATGGTTGCAGTTTTGCAAATTTAAATTGAAAATCATCCTGAATGTTGATTAAATTCTGAAAAGTGTTAAAGGATATCTTGGGAATTTTTTTTACTCCTGTAAAGTGTGTTATTAATGATGAAAATTAATAATCACTTTTACTACATAGGGCTTAAAGTCAATCAAGTACAAGTTTCCATCCTGTTTCCAGATCATAACAGTAGTCCAACCCTGCCTTGATCTTCTAATTAGTTTCTCTTCACTTAACCTGAACACAGAAAGAAAAAACTCCTGTTTGCAGTCCACCCCATGCAACAAGACTTAAACCAAAGACTTAAACTTAAGCAACAGACAAAAGACAGCATGTCCATAAACAAGGCCACTTATTTGTCCACTAAACAATGTCTGACTACAAAACCAAGAACCACATATACCTGCAAACACCTACTTGACATATATTATTTTGAATTCAGTTTTACCTGCAGGTGCACCTCTCTTGTTTTTCTGGTTTTGGGGTGGGTTTTTTTTGTTTGTTTGTTTGTTTGTTTGTTTGTTTTTCCATTTGCCTGTTGGTTTTCAAATCTCCTTCTGTCTATTTTGTAAAGGCTCCTTAAAAACAGGGTTCCTAAGCAAACACTGATGATCCAGACTACCAGCTGCAGTAACTCAGGGCAGAGAAAGTATCCTGGAAAGCTAACTTTCATCAAGAGGACTCTGTAAAAATGCAGTCTCAGCATAGGCATTTGAACAGCAAGCAACATAAAATGTTATTTAAAAATATCACAGGGTCAAACGGGATTATTATTTACCTTAACTGGTTTCAATCCCACCATGTCATCACAGGAGATGCACAGATGCTGAAATAAGAGCCTGCTCATGTAACATAATCTGTATAATGTGTATCATGTATCTGCTCAATACAGAGCTTTTTGCAAGAGTAAATGGGAATCTTTGGGATAGCTATATTCATACTGCCCACGGTACCTGATTGGGGTTTTTTGTCTTATATTTTAGTTTTAGAGTGTTGTACTTAATCTTTCTTTAACCTATGAGCTTCAAGTACTTGTTTCTACAATGAAAATACCAAAATTGAAGGTTTTGTAAGATACTGGCTCTGTAATAAATTAAGATTGAGCAATACCTTTCAAAGGTCTTTTTAGAAGATCTTTAAATTAATGTCTTCAATTTGGAGAGCATGGAAGAACTGAAGTGGATAGCAAAAAGGAAAGCTATACATTTATCCCCGGGCTATTTCAGTTATTCTTCTTGTCTCAATATTAATGACAAATCAGTGCAATGAGATTCACTTTTTGTAAAGCCAGAAACTGTACATAGGATCTTGACTGGGTAGAAATAGATGCTTTTATTTGGACTTTCAAAATGATAGTGTAAAAAATATTTTAACTTCACATAGACATAAATTTAGAGCTCTTTAAAGTGTGTCAACAAAGAAGTTTCTCATAATTAGATATTTAACAAGCATGAAAAAAAGTATTTGTAAAGACAAACAAACACAAAGTTGAATGGCAACATGCTGTATCTAAGTTATTTCCTATATATATAGAGGGATCATTACACTGAACTTCAGAATGGATTTTTGTATTGTCTCAAGAGGCAGATAAATATCTTGCTTCCATTTATGTTTTTGCAGATCACATCCCTTCTAATTCTTTTTATTGCAAACATAAAATGTCAATATGAAGCCAGGAAATATTTTGTTTTTTTTCTCAAAGTTTCCTTCAATGTATTAAGCTTCTGATGTTTCCAGAATAACTTCCAAATAGTTATATGCTGAAGAGATCTTGCCTAATTTGTGAGCTGAAACTCTTTTGACTGCTCAGCCAGACACACAGATTTTGAACTGACAGCCTGAAATGGAAGCAAAGCGATAACTGTACGTAATTTTCATTAAAAATAGCAAATTTGTAAGAACCATATGTGAAAAGAAAAATGTATGATTTCTGGACACAATAACAAGCCTGAAAATTTCTCTGGATGATATCCCCGGAAAAGTTGCCTAGAATTCACTACTGTATTTTTGATATGACATTTTCTTTTTTATATAAAGGGATCTCAAAGTTACTCCTTTGAACATCCAAAAATATGAAGTCATTGAGCCTCAGTACACCACAGTAAAGTAAGCATATATGTTATATTTGATTGGTAGAGTGGAAAATGAGGGTTAGAGAAGTAAGGGAGTTGCCAGACAGTTGTGGGGTTTTTTGGTTGGTTTTGGGGTTTTTGTTGGTTTTTTTGTCGTTGGTTTTTTTTTGGGTTTGTTTTGTTTTTGTTTTTGTTTTTTTAAGAATATAAATTTAATTCCTCTGTTCTAATCAGTTGAAAATACACACCTAAGGAAATACTGGTCATGTCCGTGTGCAGCCATTTAATTCTGTTCTCCTCCATAACATTATTTCTTCTTCTAAGAAAGGGGAAAAAAAATTAAAAAAAACTATGCAGTACATACACACAGTCTTTCACAGATAAATGTATCTGAGAGGGGAAAACATATCTTTAAGTTAGAGAAATCCCCTAGAAATAAAGCTCTTATCTTATTCAAGAATATTTGCAAACAAATCAAATTATGAATACACTACTCTGTAAAGAATTTGGTGATTCTCTCTAACAGTATTATTTATGCCTTTGGTAACTACTCTTCTTAGTAGTGGAAATTAGTCTTAAGATTTTGTTCTGTATTACTCTTTGACATCTTACAGTATCAAGGATTACAGTAAAAGATGAGAGAATTTATAACGATTAACCATTCTGTTCAGATATTAAATTGAAAACCTTGATGCTAAGATTGCTTCTAAGTCATTTTTCAGCAACATATTTATGGTATCCAAGAATGATTAAAAATATATGAAAGTATGATGCTCTTAGGTCCTGAAAAACACATTTCTGGAGGTATCACTGATAAACAAAAAAGCTGTATTTTCATACAGTCCTTTTAATAAAACATCAAAGACAATTTAAACATAGACCACACAGAGGATGATATATTTTTCTGCCTGGCTACCTGTAATGAAATTCTACTGAAATTGAAACACATGATTTAAAAATTCACATTTTCAAAAAATTTAGACAAAATTTTTGAAATGAAGCTATATTTGTCACTGATTTGCAGTAAGCATCCATTTTTACAGAAAGGTCTTTCGTTAATTCTCCATGTGTTAACAAAAGGAAAAAACCCACAGGATTTACTTCTTTAACTCACTCAAAGTCACTGGAGTTAATGTCAGAAAAAGCTGGATTGGGCCCTACCAGTTAGTTTTACTTCTGACGCACTATTCAAATTTATAAAATATAAAAATCATACACAAAAGCTATAGGAAAAATGTAGAGGTATCTTTATTAATTGTTTTGTTTCATGAGTGCTAAAGTATCTTTGAGTGGCAAAGCAAATTACTTAAATTACTTTAACAATACTACCTACATTGTAATGCCAGAAGTAATTTGTAGCTGTTTAAGATACTAAGTATTGCGGAACAAGGATAGAAACACTATGTGTATTTTTAAGGGAAATCGGCAAAGAAAGAAAATCTACAGATTTATCACTTTTCCCTGCAACAAAGTGGTAAACTGTGCTTGGTTTTGAGGTACATGATCAAATAGCATAGTAACTGTAGTACAGCATATCAATACACTGAAATTCTGTGTAGTTACCAGGAAAGCACATGCTGTACAGTGTAAGTTAAGGACTCATTTATGCTGTAAAGCTGGAGATTCAGGGGCAGCTACAGAGGCTTGTCAGACGCAGTTTCAGATGCTTACTGTGCATTCATACCATTTCTTCTACACACTGTATTCAAAATAGTTGAACTGATGTTGAATCACCTGTTAACAGTCTTTACCTTTCTGAGGCTAATGCCAGAGGCCATTGGTATACAGAAGCAGTTTACAGCTATGATATCAATAATTGCTTAATCTTGAAAATGGAGAGCACTTCTGGGTGTTGGGTAGTTGATGGGTTCATGTGAATTGCTTATGATGCAACAAAAAGCTCACTTTCTGTTCATTAAAGTATTGGGTTTTTACTCACTGAATTAATTACTTCTTATGTTGAGTCCAAAAGATTTGTCTTTGTACTGTTTATAAACTAATAAGATACAGCCATCTACCGCTAGCGTGCTAAGTAAAGCACGGGAAAAAATATATCTCCCTGCTATAGTTGGTCTTTTCTTGAGTTTTGTTTCAGTTATTAATAGTTTGACTCCATTCCACAGCTTTGTATCTGTTAAAGGAAAACCCAAATACCATAGCCCTGCAAGGGTATTTTATACACTAGATTAAGCTCTGACTCTGCTATTAAAAGGTGTTTTAAGTTACACAAACCGACGTCTCACTGTTTCTCAGTGATGCTTCTCACAAGGCATGAACAAAGAGAAAAAAAAAAAAAAAAGCTTCCCTCACAAATGTGGCGGAGGAGATTCTTCAAAAAAAGTATTATTTATTCTGCTTCCTGTAATGGTAGTGATTTCCACATGTCTGTCTGCACTTGAGAAAAATTACTAAGAAAACACTGGATGTGCCCATTCACAGAACTCAGTTCAAAGAGAGCAAAAAATTGGAAACACTGGGGTTTTATTTTAAATTAAAAGGAATGAAAAGAAGTTTGGTTTTATGGTGCCTGTTATACCTGATGCACTTTATATCCTACTAAGATTAACATACAGACATTACCTTGTTTTTAAAACAAGGCTGAGGGAAACCATAGAGAGACAAAATTCAGACAAGTTTTTAGACCTTTCATAATAAAGATTTGAAAATCGCACAGATACTTTTCTAAAAATAAATAAATAAATGAATAATCCAGGGATTCTAGTACTTCTTTTTAACTTCAGTCTGCGGTCTCTTGCTTTAATCACTTCCGAGGGGAGGGTGAAGAGCAGAAATCGCACTCTCCTCAGGCAAGGGGCCAGACAGATCAGGTAGTGCGACTGATCAAGATTAGCCTGGAACCTCTTTCCACGCTGAGAAAAACCATACCAAAAAAAAGAGGGAGAGGGAGAGGAAGGGGGAGAGGAAGGGGGAGAGGAAGGGGAAGGGGAAGGGGAAGGGG
>NW_010301301.1:0-1924 GCF_000700745.2 Antrostomus carolinensis | reverse complement strand
GAAGGGTGGGGGAAAGTGCTCTAAGATGTGGGGTTTTGTTGTCTACTCAGATCATTTGCAACAAATTGAATTGATTTTTCTTCCCCAAATTTGAGTCTGTTTTTCCTATGAGCATAACTGGTGAGTGAGCTGTCCTTGTCCATTCCTCACCCCGTGCCCCCTTTGTTGTGTCTCCCATCCCATCTCACCAGGTTGGGGGAGTGAATGCAGGACCGCATGGTCCCACTCTGGGTCAAACTGGCACACTGTCGAATTCTGATTGCACTAACATGGAAATTCTTCAAGTATATTATAATTTTGTTGTTCTTCATGAAGCAATGAAGTAGCACGGTATCCAGTGCAATAGCTTTGCTTTACCCCTTTATAACTGAGCTAAGATTTCTAAATGAAAGAAAACTCCTCTGCTGTGACAGTGACATCTTTTGCACATTCTGAGAAACAGCTCTCAATACAATTATTGTTAAATGTGTCATAATATTTGCAATACAGAAGTTCATTTTTGTAGTCTTTTAGAGAGGTTATAAGGTGTAGACTTAGAACTCTCTTAATGGATGATATTTTTCACTTTCTGTCTTAATCTTTTGTATGTCACATTTTTTCCTCTCATCAATAGACTGAAAGTTTGTTATGAATGAAGAAATTTCTCTATGAATGTGCTAATGGGCATAATTCTCTAATAGCATAATAGATCTATCATAAATCTAGTTTATCTTCTGTTGTTACATTGTCTCTGAGCTGGTGCTCATTATTATAGTGAAATAGCACAGGATTATATGTCTAGCATTAAACTACTGTTACTGAGGTCCGGCCTCATGTAGAAGCTGCCCAAGTGTCAGGTGAAGTCAACTCAAAGCTTACATTAATGCCACTGCATGAAATCCCTGTCAAAAAGATGCTGTTAACGTAGGTGCTTTAGAAGATTTGGAAGGTTTATGTACTGCCTTATGCAGCTAGGGAATAAAGATCAGTCAGGTCCCTGCCCCAAAGAATATAAAGAGTAAAGAGAGAGAGAAAATAGGTAGAAGCAGGAAGGGCAGATTAGTGTTGTGAGGGAAATCAAGTTTCCTGCAAAAAATGCCAATATTTCAGACTGTCTTTCAAAGTTTGAGAGAAGGATAACATTTGACTTAAAAGAAACTATTGCAAATTATTAAGAAATATGGAAATATTCAATTTATTAACATTTCATGTTTAAACAAATACTAAAAAAAATCTCAGTATCATAAATTAGGAGGGCTAGAGATATGGTTTGTGAGAATATTTCCAGTCTACTTTGTTCTAAATGCCCCTGAGCTTCTGCTTAGTCTCAAATATCAGCATTACAGTGTTCTATTACTCTGTTTGCCTTTTTGGGTAAGATTTTTCAGAGAAGATGCACAAATACATTGCACTTGTCATTCTTTACAGGACTTTTAAAAAATACTACTGAGCTTACTTTAAAATAACATTTTCAATGAAATTTTAGGCTGCCTACAACTATTTTCAAAAAGTATTTGTCATACACAATTAGGTTATTAAATTATTGCCCATATCATAGAATGGCAGAGAACAACATTGATGTTATATAAAAAAACTCATCAATTGCGTATTTATTAAAGAACAGGACTATAAAAGTGGGATCTTGATATGACACATCATTGTTTAAATTTCTGCAAAAAAGAATCTACTGTACATTTTGGTTATCACTGCTTTGTATACTTGCTAAGCTTTGAAATTCTTCTGACTGGGCTTGTCTTCAGAAATGCAAATTATGATCACCAAAATGAAAATGGGGAGAAGCATGTGGGAAGCAAGTGGATGTAAAGAAGGGATGCACTCTAACACCCCTCAGCATAAACAGAACATTGGAAAGAGTAAGTTAGTTTGCGCTCTCTTATTAGTTTTTTCTCCCTTATTTTTCTCTTCTGTCATAGAATCATAGAAT
>NW_010301300.1:0-4671 GCF_000700745.2 Antrostomus carolinensis | reverse complement strand
TTAAACTTCATGAGGTTAGCACCGGCCCACGATCAGTTACATTTAACTAGACCCAGATGCTCTAGGGAGAGGGAGAAAGGTGGCAGCCTTGAGCATGATTGCTGAAAATATGCTCAGTTGGGGATGGGAAGGCCTTGTTCACCTACTGGATTAGCTTTTTTCCCAGCTGGCTACAGGTTTCAGCTGATCCTATCCCTCTGAAGAGGATTTGAATCCAGGAATTATGGCATAAATCTCTGCAAGAAAGGATCCTGGAGAATAACTGTAAGTAGAAAAATAAAATGTGTTGTAATATGTACAGACACTGGGAGGAGTTACCTGGGTATGGACTATGCTTCCTTATCTATTACCTTCTTTCTTCCTCTCCTATCTGCTTCCCATATTTCATTCTTTTAACATGTGTAGATTTAGAATCAAGAGTACCTGAGATAACACTAGTGCATGTTGTTCATATGACCTGAAGAGAAGGTTGAGGTAATTTTAGGTAATTACAGAGGGCAAAATTGATCCCCAGTTACCTTTGGTAAGGTATTAAAATAGCTTTCACATGAAGATAAGATCTTTCATAAGATCCTTCATGATGTTATCTCTTAGAACTATCTCCATAAGAATTTATATAGTATTAGAGTATTATAGTTGTACTTGCATTTGTAATGACTTGGATACTTTCACAAAAAAGAAAGTGCCAGGCAGATGACAGGACTTGAGAAAAAGCTAAGAGGAGGTTTTCATGAATTAGAAATTGAAGATTATGTTTAGAAAATCACAGGGAATGGAAGAGTCTCTATAAATATTCAAATTATTCTATATCTTGCTCCATGTTTTTGTGCAAAAAAAAATTTTAGCAGCAAAGTATCACTGTAGGACTAGATATGTCTACAGTCACCTCCTGGCTTTTATTGCCCCAGAGCATGCATGAAGATGCTAACGTCTTGAAGATGCTGGAGACAAGAAAACTGTGACTTGCTCCCCAACACATGCTAGTCTTCAGCATTTCTGCCAACAGAAGTATGGGAATGGAGTAGAGGAAGTGTCCTTCCTTTTACACACATATGTCACCCTATACCCATACCAAGAGTACTAGTTTTGAAAGTGGGAGATCTGTGTTCCAGGGCACCCCTCTTGCTTCGGAGTGGGACTCCAACTCTTGCCTCAGAGAAGAGGAGGTTACTATGGGGCTATATGACATCTTTTAAGTGTCTTGCTATGTGAAGAGAATATGGAAGAATAGTACTTTGGAAGAAAACAGGAGTGGGGTGTAAATTACCTAGGCAGTGAAATACCAAGAAGAAAAGGTAACTAGGGTCAACCTTTTCTTTAATATTTGTCAGAAAGAAGTTGAACCCAGCTGTTGAGTGTAGAACAAGCCAATTGTCTCCTCTTTGGTTTCTCCTGAGAGAGGACTGATATGGTGTCAGCACTCAGCCACTAAGCACCTCTAGGCCACTGCCCAGTGAATGTTAGGGCAATTGTCTCTTAGGTATTTCCTATCAATTGATGTGCCTCTCCACTTATTTTCCTTGAATCTCATTCTATAGTACCTAACCCTTAGATATGAAGTACTGGGATACTGGGTACTACATAAGGTTTGAATTACAATATGTATGAGCCCACTTAAAATTTGGCTTTTGCAATACTGAGTATTTCAATACCTGAATCCCTTAGTGGATTAGCCCTTGGCTTCCCTGTGCTTCAATTCTTCTTTGATGTAGGAATAACAACACAGTCCAAACTCACAGGGATGCTGTGGAAGATAAATGCATGAAAGATTGTCAAGAGTTGAGATACAGTTCTGAGAAGGCAACAGAAGTAGCTAAGGTAAGTCATGAGGAAGAGTCTGGATCACATCTCTTCATAACAGAGGTACAACTATTGTCTGTTAACCCTGAGGAAGCCCAAAGCACTGCTGGTGCAACTGGATTCCACATATGCAGATGTTACTCAATCAGCATGAGGTTTTCAAGAATGCTTGTTGCAGGGTCAGACTGTGCATCAGCAAGGAGCACTGGGAAGATTCTCTCAAGAAAAATGGTGGGCCTGAAGACAGTAAGAAGTTGGAAGGATCCTCTTCTCATTAAAAAAAACCTGTGCAGAATCATCATGTTTTAGTGTTAAGATACATTCCTAAACATTCACTACTTGTCTGCATGAAAGCATTTGTGGTAGACCTTCAAACTTACACAGTTAGGAAATCAACAGCAAAAGTATTTGATAACAGAACCAACAATGAAAGCATCTGACAAGGTTTTTTTCCCTTTGCTAGTTTAACAAGCCGTTTCAATAATTTCAAATCAAAAGGAGAATATTTGTCCCACAACTAATCATTATTTCTTTTTGAGGAAAGTATATGTAAAATACCAAGGAAAATGTTTCTGGATACAAAATTCCTGCTACCCATTCTATAATGAAGAAAATAGTATTGTTCTGTAGAAGGCTTGCTGATATATTTGTTTATTTAATTTATGTAAGAAGCAAGAGGAAGTTAAGTCCATGTTTAGTATCTTACAAATAATTAATTCAGTGTTTTTACAGTTGGCCTTAATTTGGAAATTGATTATTTTTGTGCTTTACTCTTCTTTTTCCAACAGTTCTTTAGTAGATATTAAGAGGTGTTACATTTGCTCCCAGGGCTACTAATATATTGTCACAGGAAGACTCGACTCAGGGAATTCCACTTAATTTAATTCATTGTCAGTGAACATAAACTTTTAATTGCTGATATGGGTATTGAGAAACAAAGATGACAATCAATTAAACAAAGACCTAGGCAAATACCTTTCTTCCCTTCCCAAGGATCAAATGCAGTCCAGATACCTCTCCTCTCCCTTCCTAGTCTCTTCTCCCCTTGTTTTGCTGCACATTACACTCAGTCCCTTCAGTGATGCGATGGGCAACACAGGAGACTGGGATCAGTGTTTAGTGGGTTGGGTTTTTTTTGCCATTCCTTGTTTTTTACCCTTTTCTTTCACTGGTCCTTGTTACTCACTTGCTTTGCTCTGGCATTAATTCCTCTGTGGGCTGCAGTCCTCTCAGGGGTCTCTCTGCTCTGGTGTGCGTTAACTGGACAGAGCCTTCTCAGAGGCTGACTTCCTCCTGTGTGTCCTTCTGTGCATCCTCCTGCATCTTCTTTTTTGTGTGTCCTGCCCCAGTAGTTGCCGCCTTTTCTTAAACCTGCCTGAACAGAGACACCATATGCTGCTCTGACAGGCTGCAATGTTGGTGCATGATGGGTCAGTGCTGCCCATTTCAAGCTGGCTGAATCCTGTTGTCAACAGCATGGGACATTCCCTGGCCTCCTCCTGCACAGGACACTATGCAGTCCCCTGCTACCCAAATCCTTCTGGATATGCCTATGGCATGTGTAGAGAGTATATGTAAATCATTTAGCTATGTCTCTAAATATCTTGTTGAGAAGCTAAGTATATTGACACCAAGACCATATCCACCTTTTCCATTGTTTCTAATGTCCCTCCCCTTTCTCTATCACTGCCAACCACATTTACATCCTTACAACTACTCAGAGCCATACTTTGGAGTTTGCTCTTGACAGCTCTCTCTCTCGCACTTCCCATATCCAGAACTTGCTGCTTTTTACTCAGCATAAGCACCATCTGCCATTTTTCCCCACCATAACCACATCATGTGTCCTGTTCTCCACTGCAGATATTTCTACAACTGCAAGAGCTTACTCTCTGGCCATCCAAGTGTACACGTACAGACCTGTCTCCTTGCAAAGTGTATCCCAGAAGATAATTTTCCTTGCCAGTCCAAAAGTGAAAACAATAACTAATTCCATACTTTAAAAGGTTTGAGAACTTTGCATCTACTATGTTGTCTTATTCATTGTTTCAAGTACTACATCTTTCACCTTTTTTTTTGTTGTTGTTGTTGACGTTGCTCCATTGCTAAGTTTTATGCCTTTATCACAGTCTCCTGTTCAGCTCCATATGTAACCATTTCAGGTTTTCTTTCATACTGCCTCTTCTGCATATCATGATTTTTCCAAGACCTATCCTCATTATACCCTTGAGTCCACCTTAAAGGCCTGTTTCTGCTTTGCTGCCAATGTGACTACAGTTCCCTTCCAGGGAAAATAATTTTTAATATCCCTTTACCTTAACTTGCCACTCAGCTGTGTGAGCACCTAAAGAGAAAACGTTTCACTTTTCCCACGCAGAGAATGAGCTAAATATCTGCTGGACCCAGGTCTAGGTTCTGTGGTCTAGATCTCAAGCCAAACTAGCACTGTCGTCTGTCCAGGGGAAAATATTGCATTCTGGAGAGTTCTAGCACTCATTGACTTATGAATAAGTGGGAAATCAAGCTCTTCTGTTCACTAAAGATTTATAGGTCAGCAAGGATATTACAAGCAAGAAAGGACAATAGTCAGGATACTTCATTTAAAAATGCAATTTTGTGTGACTGATCAAACATCCTTAAAAATAAGTAAGCACTGTCTTACGTTTAATTCAATCTAATACTTTTTCCTGCCGGTCCCTGCACAGTGCCATCTAGAATGCGTTGATCACGATGAAGTATGTAGGCGCTTTCTATGCACATACAGTTGGCACTACTAATACCGTTAGGTGTTACCGCAAGACGGGTTGCAAGTACTTTTCCATTTGGCCTTGCGTTCTCTCCCACCGTGGAGACTTTGTGGTGCTTTAAGAC
>NW_010301299.1:0-10371 GCF_000700745.2 Antrostomus carolinensis | reverse complement strand
AGCGCTGCCGGGACCACGGCAGCGCCGTCGGTGGGCCAGCCCACGTGCCAGGGATGCGGCGGGCGCCAGCTCCGTGCCGGGCTCCGCAGCTTTCTCTCCCGCTTTAATGCCAGGACCTCTTCCAAGGCTGTTCCCTTCCGCTCCAGCCCTCCCATGTGTTCTGGGGCACACAGAGGAGGAAAGAGCCCCTCTTCAGAGCGGACCGTTGAGCCGCGTGTTGGGATCAGCCATGTCGCTGTAGTTTCTTCACCGTGATTTTCTTATTTCTAACAGCGCTCGAGTCCGCTGGGAACATTTGCCCAGAACGTGAATAATGATGCAGAGTTCGTCTTGGCAGACAGTGCTGTTGGTCTCCTACAGACTTCACATTGTGTGTTTTTATAAGATGGGGAAAAAGTCAAATGGATGCTGTATGGCAGATGAGAGCTGTTTTTAAGGTCGCTGATTACGCAGTATTCGTGTGTATTTTAAAACAGCAGGCGTTTTGTTAAAATTGCTTATTGTTCTACTATGCCAAAGTCAAATATACTTTATGTTCCCTGTTGCGTATGACGTGCGGAAAAGAGACTCCACAACTTAGAAAAGTTGTAAAGTAGGTATGTTTATTCAGCGCCGGGCGACACGGGGGGTAACCCTCCAAACCGTGTGCGCCCTCAGGCAGTGAGCCTTCTATATTTAAAGTGTGTTTCTATACATATTCATTGGCTAATACAAAACGCCTATACATATGCATGACCTTTCCCCGCTTCGTATTAAAATTAGGTCTCCTCCCCTTCGCATCTGCGCAGAGCTTTGTGGTGGTGGTTGTCGGGGGTCTCAGAGAGGAATCTTCATCACCTCCTGTAGTAACCCCACCGTCTTCATCGTCACCTGTAGTTAACCTCTTGAGTTTGCGCATGCGCCCTTTCTTCTTGGATCGGGGGCCCCACTACACCTGGGCTCCTTCCTAGTTATCTTTGCTCATTATCTTCAAGTTCGGTTGGGGTCTTGTGATAAATTATCCACGAGGCCAGTCCTTGGCAAGCTGAGAGAAGAAGCTAGGAGTACTGACGCCTAAGGCCTTAAGAGATAGGTCAAAGCACCAAATGCCCACTATCAATCACCTCCTTTTCTTTAGGCTGGTAAATTCCTTTAAACTCAGGGGAATAGGAATTTACGACCTACACAACATCTTTAAAAGGGATGATTAAATTTAGCACTATCTGCGAGGCTTGGGTAACTAGTCTTCAATACCTAAATTATATTTGCAATAACTAGGCTGCAAGGTAGCTACCTTATCTATATGTTTTCAACAATAACCTTTATTCAGGGTCTTCACTATAACACGTAAATATTGCTTGTGCATTTTCTATTTATTTCTCGAAATGCTTTGCTTCAGATACTCTTCTTTCCCTTTCTTCATTGCTTTTTGCTTTTAAGGGTTGCTGATATAATAAAGGGTTCTTTATGATGTCATTCCAGGTTCAAAATCATTCAATGATACTAGAAAAAGGAGGTGCAAAGACTCAAATGAGAAAATCTGTTCTCTCTACATAACAGCCTAAGCAAGGACAAACAAAAGTGCAAGGTTTGTGGGTACCTCGCTGTCAGGTAACTAGGTGTAGTGCACAATGCTTGTTTGTCCCCTGGGCATAGCAGGTTTTCTCTGTGCATGTTAGATCAAAAAAGACTGTCAGTGGTAACTCTAAAAGGGATGAGACTGTTTTAAAAAGTGTTAAAGGATTTAACAGTCTCCTCAGCATATTCTGGCCCTGTAGGACTCCTGGTTTTTATTCTGTATAGTACCTACATGTCTTTCATGACTCAAGCTTCAATTGGGTTCCCCTTTTTTCTTCCTTTTTTTTTTTTTTTTTGGCTCTGCAAAAATGTGCATCTTAAGAGATTTTACATGCTTTTTGAACAGCAGGATATGTTGTCCTCTTTCAACTTTCTAAATTAAAAAATTATTTAGGAAAACTCATGAGATGAACCAGTGCCTGCCTATGTCCTTACTATATCAGAAGCCAGACCTCATATGACAAAACTGACTACTTGCTTTCCTTTTTTAGTGCCATAAGCTCACAAAAGAGTTTTTCCTGATGATTTTAAAGCTGAGATCCATTAGAAAGACAGTCCTTACAAGCAATGTGACTAGAAAAGATGAAACTTTGAGTAGGGTAAAAAGTGTTTTTCTCGTGATTAACTTTTTCTGAAAATTTTCTTCCTTGTGCCATTGTTTTGTCTAGAAATCACCGAATTGTGGGGTTTGTGTTTGGTTTAATTAGAAGTGAGCATGTGTCCTTGCCCTTGTAAAGACACAGAACTCACCCAAGTGAAGGCAGTGGCAGCTTTTATAGCATAGTATCCATTGTGGGTAGTTTAGTGTCTCATTTCAGGAAATCAAAACCCTTGCTGTAGTTTCTAAGCGATTCTTTCTCGACAGTGTACCTTATATCTCGCCTCCTGTGATAGGAGCTTGTGAAAGTGTATTCTGTCTCTGTCTGTGCTACCTGTACAGAGCAGTGCTGCGCTTCTCCATTCACTTAGAACACAGTTAATGGGGTTCTGAAGGAAGAGAAGAACTGAAGGCAAATGTGGTGTAGGGTGTGAGACTTTGTTATCATAACCTAGGACAGTTGTTGTCGTCCCCGCCCTACGCCTCCCCCCTTCTGAGTAGTTAAGATAGTTTACTTCTTCCTGTCTGAATCTGTAGAGTCTCAAGCACCTCTTATCTTGTTATGGTAACCTGGGGTACTTCACTCCTTCCCATCTGAATATGCAGAGTCCCAAGCATCTTTTTTCTCCTTGTGAAGGTAACTCAGGATAGTTTGCTTCCCCCTTCATCTGCACCCACCTTTGCACAGGTGCTAATATGATGGCCAGCTTCAGAATTTGGACAACAGCAGCTACGTTACATCAGTGAGTTTGCTAGTGAGCAAACCGGGGTATTGGAGCCCCCAGCACAAGAGAGACATGGACCAGTTAGAACAAGTCCAGAGGAGGCCACCAGGATGATCCGAGGGCTGGAGCACCTCTCCTATGAGGACAGGCTGAGAGAGTTGGGGCTGTTCAGCCTGGACAAGAGAAGCCTCCGGGGAGATCTTATAGTGGCCTCCAGTACCTGAAGGGGGCCTACAAGAAAGCTGGGGGGGGACTTTTTACAAAGGCAGGTGGTGACAGAACAGGCGTAATGGCTTTAAACTGAAAGAGGGTAGGTCTAGATGAGATATTAGGAAGAAGTTCTTCACTGTGAGGGCGGTGAGACACTGGAACAGGTTGTCCAAGGAAGTTGTGGATGCCCCCTCCCTGGAAGTGTTTAAGGCCAGGCTGGATGAGGCTTTGAGCAGCCTGGTCTAGTGGAAGGTGTCCCTGCTGATGGCAGGGGGGTTGGAACTGGATGATCTTTCAACCTTCCAACCCAAACCATTCTATGATTCTATGAAGATATGTTAATCAGTGCAAGTTTTATTATCCACCCCTGCTTTCCTTTGAGCTTCACTCCAAAGCAGGGTTCCACTGCATGAGGTTACCATGGGTCCCACCCTTGGCAATGCTACGCTTTTCATAAAGCCAAAGTTTTCACTTGCAACGTGTTGTGTTTCATTCCTGAGGGATCCACACCTGCTTTTCACTTGTAACATGTGGATACTTATGACCTCAGTGAGTAGGACACTGGTCTCATGCTGTGTGGTTGGATGGTCAAGTTACATCATGTTTGTTTACTACATGCTGGCTCTCTGGAGGGAATACATTTCATAAGTAATGGTGACTGTCTTTCAACACCATTTTATGATTACATGTTTGATGAACAAAATTTGGAAAGTTGTAATCTCATATCAACCTCTTCTATTTTTTTCCTGCAGGCAACTAATTAGAATAATTAGTTGTTAGCCTCGTGAGGTGACTCCTGGTCATACTGAAAGCATTAAGAAATCAGCTGGACCACGATTTAGCATTCTGTGTTATAAACACATGCATTATATATACTTTGCAAAACATGTGTTATGTATCATCTGTATACACCCCTGTCATAGCTTTGGACATTCTCTACACTGTAACTAGGTAGCCTGCCCTCAAGCCTTGCAGTTATCTCCATCCCCAAAATATTTCAGGGTACTCGTGATGGTTGGAAAGTTAGTGATAGCATCAAACTCCAGTGCTGCCCTGCTAAGCCAAAGCTTTCAAAACTAATAAAAACGTAAATCATTTCCCTCCCTTTTACCCTCTTCATTTCGTGTTCAGAAGACAAAATAATCAGGTGCAGCATAGTCAGAGCACTGGGGATGAATTGAATACATGATTTGCTGGAGAAGCAGTTATTCTGTGTTATGTGTCTGAAGAAGAATGGAATTCAGCTACTTAGTAGCAACTTCGTGAGGACTGGAGCTTGGCTCTCCTTTGTCCCCTTGAGCAGAGGGGGATACCCATGTGCTCTTTTGAATATGGAAGTGCCTCAGAGAACGTACCACATATGTCCTGTCCTACCAATTAAATCTGTTTGTCACAGTAGAAAATATCTCTGCACAGACAGGTTAGAAGCCTTCATAGGAAAATTTTATATTCAGTTATGTACTTCACATCCACAGATTATGTGAAAGGGCCAGATGCTTTAAAGATTTTCAAGTTTCTTTGTACCAATTGCCTTTGAGGATGTCAATTTTCTTTCTCTCATGTACAGGCCTTGTTCTTTCACTCCACTTCTTCTCATTCATCTCTTGAGGGTCTTTCGTTTTGTGGTGGATTGGCTTCAACCTTTTAGTTTGCAGGCAAACACAGTCTGCTCTCTCACCCTGCGCCCCCTCCAGGGAGAAGGGGAGAGAATTGGAAAGAAAAGGGCAAGGAGACTCATGGGTTGAGACAAAAAATATTTACTAATTAAAATAAAATTATAATGATAACAACAGTGATAACAGACTATACAAATGAGTGATGCACAGTGCAGTTGCTCACCCCCTGCTGACTGATGCCCAGCCTGTGCCAGCCAGTGATCCCGGAGCAGAGATGGTCCCAAAACTGAAACCCTGGAAGAGCAAGCCCGAGTGATCCCTGAGAGGATTCCCCCAATTTTCAGTCAGCCCTGGTTAATGTACTGACATGATGTGATATGATATGAAATATTTCATTGGCAATTCCAAATGCCAGTTCGGGTTTTGCTGTTCACTGCGCTTCTCCCTCCCAGTCCTAATGCAGCTGTGAAGCAGCCAAACACGGTGGCCTTGAGCTCCAGCAGCAACTAAATAACACCAGTACTGTTATCAACGTTCTTCTCGTAACAAGTCTGAACTGACACACTGAAACACAGCTATTCTAACTACTAAGAAGAAAATTAACTCTCTCCTAGCAAAACCAGGACACATTTTAATATCTTTGTAAGTTTTTCCAGTGCCCATTCTTGCCCATTCTTGCTAAGGTTCATAGCAGCAATAGCAGCCTAAGATGATTACATTTTCATCCCTCTCACTGCATTATGGATTGGACTATGCAAAAGAAGCAATAAAACTGACTCGAATGTTATTAATCTGAGTCCATTGCAGCTTAGAATAGCCTTGAACAGAGAGAATCATTCTTCCTGCAGACTCAATTTTGCATTGCTTCATTCAGAAAATTCTTGTAATTACTCTACAATCTAGAAATGCCATTATTTCACATGAGAAGCTGTGGTTTTATGCTTATATTGAAGGTTAGAAAATCACAGACTTAAGAAAAACTACCTGATTTGGTAGTACCCTCAGACTAACTCAGATGGAGAAATGTCAGCATCACCTCATTTCTCTGGCTGGATCTAGGCCAATCAGACGCTGCCCTCAAATCACCTATTCTTTTACCAATATGTCATAACCTTCTTTCCCTTCAGATGGAGAGCTCATTTCCTTGCTTCTTCACTACTGCTTCTGTTTTCTCCTCCTCTTTGCATAAGGGTAGAGGCAAATGTAGTTTGAAGGTACTATACTGTGATTTCCCTGTCACTCTTGTAGAAGAAAGAGGAACTGCTAGAAATGCACAATTGCAAGCTGAAGGCAAGTGAACAGATATTTTTATTTTTTTATTTTTTTATTTTTTTTTAGTCAGAGATCATTAGTGGCTTTTACAGTGTTTGTCAAGGCATTACTTACCTTTAAAGGCAAACTGGAATTCCTTTTTCACACCATTTTGGAAAGTGTCCTTTGGGCCACCTTGATCCACCAGGAAGACTAGTGTGCAAATGAGAATAAATATCTGTCTGTAGTTCAGAGGATTGTATTCACTTTTCCTCCCAGTATTGGCTTTATGAGGAAATACTCTGGGTCAATGCTAGTGCCTCAGGCACGTGCTTTGATCTTGCTGGCCTTGTGCATCAAGTTTCCCTCCTTGCACAGTTTATACCTGTTAAGAGAGCAGACTGAAACAAAATCACTACTTTTCATAGCAAAATTGCTTTACAACTGTTTTGCTGGTGAGCTACCCACAAGTCTGTTTTAGCTGCTGCACCTCTTTTAGTAACTTTTGATTCTGCAGTTGCAATGAATAACTTCATGTTCTGATTATGAGGGATATGTATGCAGTGATTACATTTTCAATCCTTTCCCCTTAACTGTTATTTTTTAAGGAAACAGCACTAAAAATAGAGTTCTCCATGAGAACAACCATTACAGAGCTTCCACTTCAGTACAGAAGGAAGAATGATGTAAGTATTTATGGTAAGGATGCAGACCTGGTTACAATTTTATAACCTTTGTCTGAATCTCTTTGAGTCTAGCTTTACTGTTGCCTTGGTATCTACATACCGTGGGCGGAAATGGTAGGTAAGATTTAAGGCCATGCTAGGAGTCCCAGATTTTGTTGTAACAACAGCAAATCTGACTGACCGAACCAAAGCCATACATTTCTCAGTTTGTTTATCTGCTATCCAGATGCTCTCATTCCCTATTTATTAAGCAATCCAGCCCAGGGAAAGCCCACTAGAACAATTGCATTGCTTTCTATTGAAGGTAAGATTTGAGCAGATAATGGTCTCTTGATTTGATGGCATTTTGCTGCCTCCTGTCTTTTGATGGCTGTGGTTTATATCTAGCTTTTACAAATGTCTCTCCTTGCATGCTTTTGCTTAGTAAATTCATGCTTCCCTGATTTATCATTGCATCCTCTGATCCAGACTGAATTGCAACTAATTAGTCTTCCTCTGAGAAAGTGCTATCAGTTCTTTCTGTGCTTTGTTTAGTGGCTAAAAATCTAATGGCTTATCTATCAGATAATATCCTGTGGGGGCAAAATTCTGCCCTTCCTGCTCTCTTTGCTGCAACAAAACACTCACAGCAGGTAAAGCACTTTTGTTTGAGTAACAGCTGCTGAATTTGGTCCCCATAAATTGTTTCTTGAGCTGAGATACTTACAAAGTTTACTTGAATAAGCTCCCACAGAAGTCAGAATTTCAAGATTTTAACCAAAGTTCTGAATTTTATAGTCTCACAAGTGCTTTTCTGAAGTACTTCATCCTTCTCTGAGCTCTGTGGCAGCCAGGGAACCCTCTTTCAGGATTGAGTCCTAGGTGAGAGGTTATACAACTGAGGTAGTGTGGAAGGAAATATGACATAGGGGCCCATGCTGACTTCTTTCTGATTTTGACATGCCACACTCCAACACAGAATCACAGATTCTTCCATTTTGTATATACAAAGATCCAAATTCTACTATCATATGGTCAATTCTTACAGGACTAATTTCTGCTTAGAGCTTAGTCCTCTTTGCAGGGAGTTGCAAACGGCTTGTACCTGTTTTTACTGAGGTAATTGTACAACAATGAATTTCTCTTCTAGTGCCAAAACAGAACAAGGAATCAAAGATCTGTATCTGCATCACCAAAACGAAGGAAACAGTCACTAACACAGTGCAGAATATCAGTGAAAAGACATAAAAGCTTCAGAAGGCACACAAAGTCATTAAATCCCAAGCTCTTTCTCTAAACACTAGGGACCACTGCTGTGAACTCTGCAGAGAAAAGCAGCAGCAGCCATCAAAAATGTGCCTGGGGTCTGCTAAGTGCAAATCAGAAAATGAGAACAGGTCAACATTTGCCGTCAGACATGTAAGTCCTAAAATTGTCATACTGCATTAAGAAGATTAATTTTTATTAGTATTAATTTTAAAATTTTTGTCTCTCCTGTCTTGAGCTACTAGATCAGCAGGAGAATGAAGAAAATTAGCAACAAATTTGAAAATATAAACAGAAATTATTTTTTATTCACTATGTAATGTTGAATCTCATATCTCCCTGCTTTGTGCGGGAGTTTGCCTGCTCTTTCATGTCTAAAATGCTGGAAAAACTGCCTGTATTTAGGCCCCAGAATCTTATCCTCCCAGCAGGAAAGTATTGAAATTTGGTGTTACCCTGTGTCTTCATTTTTTTTCCTGTTTATACGTCGATACTGGTTCCCATGGCAGTGAAAGTCTTGCATGGCATATATGCCCAGATTGCATAGAGATTATGGCAAAAACATGAACTTTGCTTCGGTATGCCTGCCAGACCTGTCTGTCTTCTGTACTTTCAAAGATCTAGACCCTGCAGTTTGTGCAGGAGGCAGAGCTGTTGGGGTGGAAGCACTGTGTTTGCCCTATGGAATCCTTGCTTTGGGCACAAGCAGCTAGCAGAAGAGAAGAGAGGAGGAGAAAGGAGTGTCAAAGGAGAAAGAGAGGAAACAAAGGCAGAAGTGTGTGGGAATACACAGAGAAGCAGAGAGGACTAGAGGAAAAGATGAGGTGGGGAAGCATGGCTGTACCAGGAAGAGAGCATTGAATGCGGTGGAAAATAGAACAAGTCTGAAGGGCACAAATGAAACAGGAGCTGGGGATAAAGGAGAGGATGTGAGAGCTCCACTAGGAGTATAAAACCTAGAGAACGTGGCAGGAAGAAGTAAGTAGCCTGAAGGGGAAAATGGACAGAAGAATTATTTGTGTGCATCCCTATTCGGAGATTTTATATGAAAGGATGAAGGGATCATGATGATTTTATATGATGGTTTGAAAGGATGTGATGAATGAGGCATTAGAAATAATGTACCCAGAGGGATCAAATGATGTAATTCTAGAGGGGAACTGAGATGTGACTGTTGGATCTCTTTCAGTAGGTTAAATTCTGGTTTGTATCTCAGCTGGGAGAAAATCAACAAAAGAGTGTTGAATCTCCTCACCTCAGCACAGGCCAAGCAGTGCTTCTATGAGTATTAACATTACAGGTCAAAGAGCACTGGTGCTGACCTGACATTATCTCCTGGTTATCTACCCTTTCCGACATGTCAAGATTTTTGCCCATTTAGCTGCCATTTTACATTTCTTCTATACATATGCCTGTATAGTTGTTGTGAGCCAGTTATCTGCCCGACAAGGCTGGCAAAGTCCAGGAATGCTCTGTTGCTACAGAGTGCCACAGAATGGAGGCGAGAAGGGATGTCTTGGATTTTCGTTTGTGAATGAGCACAGCATTGGTGTCTGTAGCATCAGAAGAAAACATACATTTAAATAGCACTTGGGACCTCAAAAACAAAGGACTAAACAGCTGCATCACATATGGTGAATCACTATTTTTTTCTCTTTTTTTCTGGTTACAGTAGTAATAGTTGGTCCAACGGGACGTTGCTTGAGTCCATGTCTCTTTTCCACTGTCTTCCAAGAAGGCTACTGCACCCCGTGCTGTTCTGCATTGGCATATAGAAGGCTATTTCAGTGTGTCACTGATTTTTATTTCAGTGACAAATCCAAGCCTGAGGTATTTATTTCACAGTCAAGGGAAGGGCTATAAATCCATACCAGTGATGCTTCCTCCCTCCCTTTCTCCCTCTCTTCCTCCCTCTTCTGTATAGGCTATGGGTGAGAATTGCCCACTTCAGATGGCAGAACTGTCAGAATTCCTGCTCCTACTCTCTAACTTTTTGGGTTGTAAAGCAGCCTAAACAAGAAGACTGTCATGATTAATAACCTTGTTAGGGGTTAGATGGTAAGACATCTTGTATGAGTCAGACTTTCAGGATAAGGCCCTTCCTTTCACTGAAGTAATTTCATAGAATCATAGAATGGTTTGGGTTGGAAGGGACCTTAAAGATCATCTAGTTGCGATCCCCCTGCCATCAGCAGGGACATCTTCCAGTAGATCAGGTTGCTCAAAGCCTCATCCACCCTGGCCATGAACACTTCCAGGGAGGGGGCATCCACAACGTCTGTGGACAACCTGTTCCAGTGTCTGACCACCCTCACAGGAAAGAATTTCTTCCTAATATCTAATCTAAACCCACCCTCTTTCAGCTTAAACCCATTTCCCCTTGTTTTGACATTAACTGCCCTTATGAAAAGTCCCTCTCCAGCTTTCTTGTAGGTCTTTTCAGATACTGGAGGGCTGCTAGAAGATCTCCCTGGAGCCTTCTC
>NW_010301298.1:7373-14158 GCF_000700745.2 Antrostomus carolinensis | reverse complement strand
GGGGATTTCTTGGTTATCACTTTAATACCAGTCTGTGATTCTATGATTTTAATGTGATAAATTCTTTTTGAGGCAAGAAGAAAGCGATATGTCAACAGATGGAAGAATCAGGACACAGCAAAGTGTGAGGAGCTGAATGGAGAACCAGACCTGGCCCAGGGAAGCATATTGAGCTGAGGTGGCTGCAGCAGCTCGTCCATGACATGGGTAGTGGATTTGCAAAAGGAAAATTCTCTGGGATATTCTGATTATCCAGGATATCCAGCCTAGTTGTTAATTTTTCCCCACTCTGCTTCCAATTTGCATAAATACAAGAACTTCCAGGTTGCCCCAGTGTAAAAGCTGCTGGAATGTGTTATTCCTTTATAAAAAGCTGGGTTTTTTTAGGAAACATACGGTAATAAAAATGCAGTTGGAGAATGTGAGGAGAGAAATTGAAACAGGATGAAAGTTGGTTTGGTGGAACCACGCCAATGGGTGGTTTCAGTTGGTTTGAAAGTCTCTTGATTTTGACTCATTTCCTAAGCAAGATGTTGAAATCAAGAAAAGCATGAAATGGAGATAATGGAAGTTCCAGACAAACTTAGGGAAAAACTACTTTATTGTAAAGGTGATGGAGCCCTGGGACAGGCTGCCCAGAGAGGGTGTGGAGTCTCCATCTCTGGAGATGTTCAAACCCACCTGGACACTTTCCTGCTGTAGGGAACCTGCTTTGTCAGGGAAGTTGGACTGGATGATCTCCTGAGGTCCCTTCCAACCCCAACCATTCTGTGATCCTGTGACTTGAGGACTCTCTAACCTTCCCCAAATCACAGCTGAAGAACTTAACAGTCAGAGAAGAGGTCACTTTATGATGTCATTGTCCCCGTGGTTCCGCAGGTGGCTGACATGTTGGAGCTTCCTGAGATGATCCGTTGGACAATGGGTTACCAAGGGGCTGCTTGGAACGTGGAAACGCTCAACCCTTGGAGAGGAGACGTCTCCATGTGCCACATCCAGCCCCCAGGCTCCATGGGACACCCTTTTTTCTCTCTTTGGTGGCTTTACTGGCAGGATGACCCTTTGCTCTCTGACATTAGTCAGGAACCAGATGAGAGGGAATATGATGAAGATGAGGAAAGCTTTGAGGAGCTCAGATGGAAAATCCTGCTCTGCTCCTGCGCTGCTGTGTTGATTTTCTGTCTGGTCTGCTGTGCTTGGGTGAGATGTTATTTAATTCTCTGTTTTCTGCTGACACCTGCTGGCCCTCAGCAGAAGGTTATGGTGGACCTTGTACAAAACCTTTCTGTCTAAAAGGCTTTCACACCCTCTGAGGTTATTATTTATAATTACCTCATGGGATGATGTCACTGTTAGAACTGATCTTTAATCTCCAGGTATAAATAACTGATTGCATCTCTCCCAGTACCCTCCCCATCTTACCAGTTACAATCCATCTGTCTGCTAAAATGCTGAGCTACAACATGATCCAGTGGAGTATGTGCTGCCTTATAAACTGCTGTAGGACTCAAAACACCTGAAATCTGGAAAATTGAAGGTCTTGATTTCTTAATTTAAGGGAATTTGAGTTGGAAATGAGTAGCTTCACTGCAGTCACTGTTATTACACTGGTACATCGCTGCAGGTTTGCCAGAGATACACGAATTGAGAGTTCTGCTCCTAAAATGCCAGTTACATCTACAAATGGTGAGCCATATATTGAAATCCCAACTCTCATTCTTTACCCAGAACATTCCCAAGATGCCTTGTGGATCAGGAACGTGGAAATAATCCATTACTGCACAGAAGTAATAGTTCTCTCACCAGTAATCCCAAATTAATTGCATTTCAGTCAATTAACTTTGATTATCCAACAGCTGAGTTGCTGATGGAGCCCTTTGCCATGTTGGTGTTACAGTTGTAGCTTGAGATGATGGGAAATGAAATATTTCTATCCAAAGGTGAAACCTGTGGGATTTCTGAGGATTATGGGCTTGTTGAGAGTCTCCATGGAAATGGTGAAGGTGTGAGGGCTTCACTCCTGGCTACATTTGCCTGAGGCAGGGGCTGGTGCTGCTCCTTGTGCTCTACCACTCACCCTCGTGCCCCAGAGCCTCTCACTGGTGAGAATTATCATTATATAAAGAATTAATGTTTCTATGTTGGTTTCTAACATCTGTACAATGTTCTTTTCCTGAAACAGATCCTCCAGAAAGCCCAAGATAAAAGGATATGTCCTGACAAAAAGGAGAGCAATTCAAAAGGTAAAGATGAGCTTTGTCACTTATGTGTGGGGCTCAAAAAAAAACCAGTTTAGAAAATGCCCAGGACCTTGTGAGAGAGCAGGAGGTGATGCAGAACGGATGTGGAGAGGAGACAGGTGAGGTGCCAGGAGCACAAGGAAAGCTCAGTCCAGCATGGTCATCTCCCCTTCCTTCTCCTCTCCTTTCCTACTGAGTTGTTGAACATTTATTTTGAGAGGAACTGTGGGCTTGGGTTCAGACATGCTCTGTGGGTTTGGCAAGGACAGAAGCTCCCTCTTCTTTCCTGGCTGTGATCAGTAGGAGAGATTACTACACTTGTATCTTGGTTGCAAGAACTATTTTTAGATAGGGGGGCAACAACAGAAGGTCTGGACTTTACAGAAAAGCTGTGACTCCACCTAAATTTGATTACTTTTGAGGCCTTTCTAGTTGTCAGGGACCATTCTGACCCTCTGTCAACGACAGCACAGGCAAACTCTCTCTATATCCTCACAGAGATTTTAAGCAACGAGGCAAAGTTTGATTAGACGAGATTAATTTAACCTTTCACTTCTCTCATGTGTCATCAGGGTGTTTGTGATTCACTGTGTGATGCCACATCCTCTTAGGACTGTGCAGAGTTATGTCCCACCCTGTCCACGTTAATGTGCCAGGGCTCTGAGAGCGCTAATTGCCCTGATCCGCCTGGTGTAGGGCCACCACCCACGCGCCTTCCGCCCCTTGGAACAGGAGCTGCATTTAGGTGAGGCCATTTGGTCTGGTCCTTCTTTGAGTTGCTGTGGGTACACAGTGAGACTTGGGTCTGTAGCTTTTGACATCCTGGCTGTGGACCTGCTGTGTGACTTTGGATTTATCTGAGGATCTGGATTGTGGTTGTTCCTGGTCAGTGTCACCAAACCTGTTCTGCTTCTCTCATTGGGGTCCCGTGGGGCTGTGCTGCTTGTGGTGAGCTCTCTACCCCCCACCTGCTTTGCTGTCACCTTCTGGCTTGCTGTTTGTGGTGCACCCCTGCTCTTGCTGCTTCCTCATTTGCTCAGGTGTTTTAGGCCCTGAGCTGAGCACTACAGAGGCTGACTTTCAGCCTGGGCAGGACTTAGCCCATGGGATTTATCCTGTGGTTCAAGGCTGACCTCCAAACCCTGCAGGACCTCATGGCTACAGCAGGAGGTCACAGTGCTGCAGGCTTCTGTGGCCCCTTCAGTGGGGATTAGGAGTGGGCCCAAAGGTTTGAGCTTAAATACAGTGGTGGAGGCCTTGGATGAGGCTGGTCAGAGCACTCAGAGCTTGTTGGTGTACTTCAACCAAGGACCAAGTGACAGGACAAGAGGGAACAGCCTCAAGTCTCACCAAGGGCAGTTGAGATAGGAGAAGGTTGAAGTTGAGAAGGGTCTGGAGCACAAGTGTGCTGAGTTCCCTTGTGGCTGAGGGAACTGGGGGTGTTGAGCCTGGAGAAAAGGAGGCTGAGGGGAGACCTTGTGGCTCTGTCCAAGTCCCTTGGAGGAGGGTGGAGAGAGGTGGGGGTGGGTGTGTTCAACCAAGAAACAAGGGACAGGACAAGAGGAAATGGGCTCAAGTTGCACCAAGGGCAGTTGAGATGGGATGTGAGGAAGAATTTCTTTGCTGCAAGGGTTCTGAGGCATTGGAAGGGGTTGCCCAGGGCAGTGGTGGAGTCCCCATCCCTGGAGGGATTGAAGAGTCGTGTAGACACAGTGCTGAGGGACATGGGTTAGTCATAGGGGACTGGTCAGTGTTGGGTTCATGATTGGACTTGATGATCTTGAAGGGCTTTTCCAATCGAGGCAAATCTGTGATACTTTGAATCCTGACATCATGTTTGGCGGGATCTCTTGGCAGCCTTTAAATCTGTGCAGGATGTAGCATGAGTAATAAAGCAAGCTATAATTTTGTCCTAAATTAACTCCCTCCTTCCTGTTTTCAAAGAGTGAATTCACAGGAGGTGGTGTGGTCAGTTCTTTACGAGCCATAAACTACAGGTGGGATTTGACTTTCCCCAGAATTACTGTAGCAGGAAATTCTCATGATGGTTTCTATCTCTTAGGATAAACTCACATGATCAGATTGATTTTTAAGGAGAGTGGAGATCTTCTTGTTTCCCAAAGACTGGGTTAGGTTCAACCTCAAAGACCTGGAGACTCCCAGGAACATACTTTACCTCCCTGCAGAGCGTATGTTCTCCGCAGAGTGCCCCCAAGTTACAACAGTTGCAGGATGACTAATTCCTATGTGTCAAAACAGGCAGAATCTCTGCCTCAGGCTCCTTTTGTTCCCAAAAACACGAGGCCTGGCTTTACAAAAGACTTGCTCAGAGTCTTGCTGTGAATCCATGACAAGAAGCCCCTGGCAGTGCTGTGGAGGGATCGAGTGGGAGTAGAGATGATGGGAGGTTCCTCAGCGGGGTGCTGACAAATGTTGAGAGCAATATGGGTGAGATCTTCTGGGGATTGTTGGAGATTTCCTGTCCTCAGTCTCCTGAGGTTGGTTACAGAGTAGTTGAATCATTTCCCTTCTGTCCCACGTTAGTTCCTGGGAACTCCATCTGCAGTTATTACAGCAGAGTCAGCTCCTGGCTCTTCCTCAATAACATTTTCCATGGCATGAACAAAAAATGTAGCCAACAACCCTCCAGCTCTACTTGTCACCCTGGGACAACCACAGCTGAGTCTTCCCACGACCAAAGGCAAGAGAGATGGTTCCCAAAGCTCAGCCAGGAGACTGCCCATCGCCGTTACTCCTTCAACGGGAATCACAACAACTCAAATTCACGGAAGATGAACGAGATGGAGGCTGTTCCCCATGAAATGAGACGTAGACAGAGTCCAGCACAAGAACGAAGGAACCTGGAGACCTATTGGATCAGGGAACAGCCCTGTGGGCATTGTAAAGCTGAGAGGACCCGGCAGTGGCTGTTCCAACACTTCATCAAACCTGTGTCACCTCTTCCTGAGAAGGGCACTTCATTAAAAGATAATTTCTAGCAAAGTTCTCCAAGAAGACTCTACCCTGCAGAGTTGAACTTCTCCAAGTTCCTGATCACCCAAGGCTTGTTTTCTGCTCCTACTTGCTTTCTTGCTGCAACCTTAATTTGCTCGAAGCACTGGCTGGCTGGATCTATATGACATCATCCCAACTGAAGATTGGGGGAAAACTAGGCATTTCAATAAAGAATATATTTAATCTATCTGGTTTATATCTAGCAGTGTGTAACTTGTGTATAAGAGTGAATTTATAGCATGCCCTTGGGTCTAGTCTATCAGAGAGACCTTGTTGCCTACCAGGAAGGACCTGCACGCTGTCACCAGAGTGATTATTTCACCAAAGTGATTATTTTGAAGAAATAATTGAGTATTTTTGCTGAATTGAGATCTTTCTGCTGGTAACCTCTTTGTAACGAGGAGCAGGTGACTAGAAATCTACAGTAGGAGAAAAACCCATGAGCAGGACTCAACTGGTAAAGCTGGGATGATATTTTCAGCTTGACTCTGTTTTCCTTTACCTAGAAGAATGTGTAAAAGGACACCGAGGAGTTTTGTGGGCAAAGCTTTGAAAACAACTCCTCCCTTGACAGGTTTGAATGTGTTAAGTGGAAAATGTTGGGTTTTTTTGGGAGGTGAAATCGGTTTCCTGTCTGTTGTTTGCCTTGAAAGCTCTTGATAAATGTGAGAAGGTGCTCACATGGAATACAGGTAAAGTTTTATCTGAAAAAAAAAAGGGTTTCTTAACAAATCCTCTATAAATTCACCTTTGCTAGGCTGAGTTGAACTTCCTGTCGAAACATGAAGCTGATTTTGATCTTCACTGCCCTCTTCGGGGCTTCCTTGTGCCTGGAAACTTTTGTTGGGTGAGTTCATGCTTTTATGGAAGATTTTTTTATTTTCACTTACAGTTTTATTTTTCCCATCGTTGTTTTTCATGGTTTTAACTTTACAAAATCTCCTTGGGGCACATTCTTTGCTTTTTCTGACTGACCTGTCTTGTGACTTTGGTGTTGAAGGAAATGATTTCTACTTTCATTTGGGTTTTCTAAGATGGGGTTTAGCTGCAGAATTAAGCTCCTAAATTAATGTTCACCCAAGGTTTTGGCTTTGACTGTACCTAGGGAGCAGTCTCAAGCCTTGCAAAGCTTGAGTGTTCAGCGTGACAGATCTGGTTCAGCACAAAGCAGAGGCTAAAAACCATTGGAAAGGACACCAGCTTCCCTTTGGTTTTGAAGATTCTTATTTCTGTTAAAATACTTAATTCTCTTCAGAGCTTTTCCAAGCAATTCAAATCCTTATTTCCAACCATTATATTCTAAAGGTTTATCTGTACGTTGCGTTGAAAAATTATCTCCTGGTGTATTTCCTCACAGTTTTTACTGTGTGAGAACCTTAATAAAAGAAGATAAAAAAACCTTACAGATGCTTCCTGAGAATGTAGGAACTGAGCAGTAGATTCCAGTGAGTAAATCTGTATATGAACCATAGAATCACAGACTGGTTTGGGTTGGAAGGGACCTTAAAGCTCATCCAGTTCCAACCCCCC
>NW_010301298.1:6605-7253 GCF_000700745.2 Antrostomus carolinensis | reverse complement strand
CTGACCACCCTCACAGTGAAGAACTTCTTCCTAATATCTCATCTAAACCTCCTCTCTTTCAGCTTAAACCCATTTCCCCTTGTTTTGTCATTAACTTGCCCTTATGAAAACTTATGTCCCTTATGTCCCCTTATGGACACATAAGAATTAAAATTAAGAAATAATATACATAGTTTCCTAAAACCCTGGGGTTTGTAAAACCAGGAGAAGCTGTTTTGATAATTTAATCTGGGGCTCTGGCATTTTTAGATTAGATTCTTGTGAATTCATTCCTCAGTCACATCCAGTAGCTGTGGTTAATGAGTCTTATCTCTTCCAATCCAGAAATAAGTTATTCATGTGGTAAAGTGCCTTCAGTGTTGATTTAATCTGATCCATCAAAAGAATTTTATACCTCAGCTGGCCAGACTGAAGGACCTGGTGTTAACAAGTGTCTCTTCACAACAGCTGAGGCCACACTAGTAAATAAACACAGACGTAGCTGAGCTCAAGCCAAGTCCCTTGTTCACCGTGTCTTCAAATGTGATTTCTAATTCTGCAGTTCTTCATGTCAATTTGCTCTGACTCATCTCACAGAATCCCAGAATGGTGGGGTTGGAAGGGACCTCAGGAGATCATCCAGTCCAACCCCCCTGCCAGAGCAGGTTC
>NW_010301298.1:3004-6224 GCF_000700745.2 Antrostomus carolinensis | reverse complement strand
TCTTTAACTGGGGAGCCCAGAACTGGACACAATACTCCATGGACTTTTATTCTGTCTCCAACAGTGGCCAAAGGCAGATGCCTTTAACCACCAAATGCCATTTGCAAACGCAACATCTGCTCACTCACAGCAACCCCCAGGCTCTACAGCTGAGAAGCACATCGGTGCTTTTGGCTACAGCACTGATCCCGGGCTGTACTTCCAGCTGATTATTCATTGTGGCTCCCAGGTTTCCTTCTGACCCACCTCTGGCTCTCCAGAATACCATCTTCTGTCCCCAACTGTTGCTCACACTTCTTGGTTGGAGATCTTTTAGTCATTACATAAAAGCATTGGTTGGTAGTGGACCTCCAGAAGTCTTTAGTCCACCTTCCTGCTCAGAGCAGGGCATGAAGAGAGGTTCTCCTCCCCCTCTACTCTGCCTGGTGGAATATTGTGTCCAGTTCTGGGCCCCACAGTTCAGGAAGGACAGGGAACTGCTGGAGAGAGTCCAGCACAGAGCCACCAAGATGATGAAGGGAGTGGAGCATCTCCCTGCTGAGGAAAGGCTGAGGGAGCTGGGGCTCTTTAGCTTGGAGAAGAGGAGACTGAGGGGTGACCTCATTAATGTCTATAAATATGTAAAGGGTGAATGTCAGGAGGATGGAGCCAGGCTCTTCTCAGTGATGCCCAATGGTAGGACAAGGGGCAATGGGTGTGAGCTGGAACACAGGAGGTTCTGCTTCAACTTGAGAAGAAACTTCTTTCCAGTGAGGGTGTTGGAGCCCTGGGACAGGCTGCCCAGGGAGGGTGTGGAGTCTCCTTCTCTGGAGATGTTCAAAACCCACAGCCTAGAACACGGTGTGTTTGAATAGGATCTATGTTTTTAGTGATCTAAAAACCACTCAGAGACTGTATGTTGTGATCACTGTACGTTCTATGATGCGTAGTCTGAGTTAATAGCTGAGGTTACTTCTATAACCGGTGGAGTGAGGTACTTCCAGACCATGATTTGTTCCACCCAGAATGGTGCAAGCCACCCTCTGATGGTATCAGCTTCTGCCAACACAGGGAAGTTTGTCAACTGTCTTTACTAAACTGAAGAAAAGTGAAACAAATCCCATATTTAGTGATTTTCTTTGTGGTGTAGTGCTCCTCAAACATTTGAGCATTTGCAAACTCAACCAGATTTTCTTTTTTTTTCAAGTTTTTGATAAAAATTGACTAATAGATGTGGGACTGATCCTTGTCAACAATTAAACACTCATCCACTTGATGTCTTGTTCATGATGAAATCTTAAAAATTGCCATTTAACTAGTTATTAATCTGGTGCACGTAAAGCAGGCTGGCCCTGCAGGTTGGTGGTTGAACTCTTGGGTGACATTAAGTCAACTGCATTAAAGAAGTTGGTATCAGCGGGTAGCATGCAAGTAATTACCAAATTAATGATGTTAATTACAAGCTAGTTCAACCAGACCCTTTTTTGAGACTATTCCTGAAGACTTACTGATTTATTGCAGGCACCAGGTTCTCCGAATCAGGACAAGAAATGAGGAGGAGGTTAAGAAGTTACAACTTTTGGAATCTCTGGAACACCTTGAGGTGTGTTATTACCACAAAGACATTTTTCAACATTTCAAACTGGGGTAGGACTTTTCAAGGTAGGACTTTTCAAGGTAGGACTTTGCATCATCTCATTTGGAAGGTTCATAACCACACTGTGGCAGCTGCCATAAATAAATTTACTATCTCAATAACTTGGTGTTTGATCTGCAAGTTCTAGTACCAGGCTGGTGTTGAGGAGTGCCTGCATTCACATTTTCTTTTTACTGGGTTTACAATCATGGAATCCCAGACTGGTTTGGGTTGGAAGGGACCCTAAAGCTCATCCAGTTCCAACCCCCCTGCCAGCAGCAGGGACACCTTCCACTAGACCAGGTTGCTCAAAGCCTCATCCAACCTGGCCTTCAACACTTCCAGGGAGGTGGCAACCACAACTTCCTTGGGCAACCTGTTCCAGTGTCTGACCACCCTCACAGTGAAGAATCATGTTTGAGTGGATCTGCTCTTCATCTCAGTATCAAAAAATTTGTCTTTAAAGTGGAGATTCTAATCTTTTTGTACTTGTCTCCCGGTGTTGTGGGAGGAATTTATTAGTTAGAGTCTATGTTTTATTGAAGCAGGAAAACACACTATAAAATTCTAGGTTATTACTGTTTTTATTGCCATTGGTGAGAATTTTTATTATCACTTTCTTTACAAATATTGATTTGAATAGTAGAGAAAGGAAAACTTAGAAAAGGCCTACCAATGGAGAAATAAAAAGAGAAATCAAATCAATGGGGTTTATATTAGCTAATACAGAGCTTTTCTTGAAACTATTTATAGTAAATGGGAGAATAGTAAAATAATCATCACAGAAGACTAAAATTTCCTCTTGACTGAAGCTCTGCAGTCAGGGAAAATGCTGAATGTAGCCTCCTGCTGATCTTTGTTTGGTGTTTTTTTTTGTGAGTCTGTCACATTAACTGTTACAAGGTTGTGGCGAAGCCAAGCTAAAGAAGTTGTGCTTCACTGTGAGGGTGGTCAGACACTGGAACAGGTTGCCCAAGGAAGTTGTGGCTGCTCCTCCCTGGAAGTGTTGAAGGCCAGGTTGGATGAGGCTTTGAGCAACCTGGTCTAGTGGAAGGTGTCCCTGCTGCTGGCAGGGGGGTTGGAACTGGATGATCTTGAAGGTCCCTTCCAACCCAAACCAGTCTGGGATTCTATGATACTATGGTGAGTGCTGTAAGCACGACAGGGCACAATATTGCAGGAGTTGTTCAGTTTGGGAGAAATCAGCATTTCTAAAGCTTTAGAAGAGCTGTTTGCAAAATGTATTCCCCAAACCAAATTCATTTTTTTTTTTTCTCTTTTCAGCTTGATTTCTGGACACATCCCTCCACTCCTGCTCTCCCTGTGGACATGCGAATCCCCTCTAACAGTGTCCAAGCAGTCAAAGCCTTCCTGGAGTCCCATGGGATTGAGTACTCCATCCTGATCAAAGATCTCCAGGTAGGCAATGCCATTAGCATCTATTTAGCTTTTATATCCTTTGGAAACAAATAATGATTCACAATCTGGCCTCATTCATTAATTCATTGATTCTTCTATACTCTGCTTTCATAGAATCACAGACTGGTTTGGATTGGAAGGGACCTTAAAGCTCATCCAGTCCCAACCGCCCTGCCATCAGCAGGA
>NW_010301298.1:0-2674 GCF_000700745.2 Antrostomus carolinensis | reverse complement strand
AGGTGCTCCAGCCCTCGCATCATCCTGGTGGCCCTTCTCTGGACTAGTTCTAACTGGTCCATGTCTTTCTTATGTTGGGGGCTCCAGAACTGGATGCAGTACTCCAGGTGGGGCCTCACAAGAGCGGAGTAGAGGGGCAGAATCACTCCCTCGACCTGCTGGCCACGCTTCTCTTGATGCAGCCCAGGATACGGTTGGCCTTCACCACAGATACATTCAGTAGCAGCATCTGTTTGCTCCAAGCTATGGCTCTGGGGCTGGAGCAATGCCATCATGTTATTATTTGATATAAACCCTTGGTCAGAAGTTTTCCAATGAAACAGGCTTTTCTCAACATTTGAATTGTTTCTTTTAGGTAGTTCTAGATAAAGAAAAGCAAGATATGGCCTCCAGTCAACAAAGGGAGCGCAGCA
This sequence comes from Antrostomus carolinensis, assembly GCF_000700745.2. Lineage (NCBI taxonomy): Eukaryota > Metazoa > Chordata > Aves > Caprimulgiformes > Caprimulgidae > Antrostomus > Antrostomus carolinensis. Next base: position 2,261 of record NW_010301298.1, on the reverse strand, counting down.
GAAACGGCTTCAACTATGGAACATACAACTCTTTAGATTCTGTGAGTATCTCAGCTTTAGGGGAAACAGATTCCTTTTTTCTGGCCTTTTTTTTCATGCTGTTTTCAGTCAAACATATTAGGATCTAAAATGTCTTTCTGGCTTCTTTCTGGCTTAAAAACATGTAGATTTGTTTTTAAATGGCTTAATTTTGTAGTCAGCACCATGAGCCAGGGCTTTCCCTGACAGAACATTGGAACAGCCAAGTGTTGATCATACTTTTTCATAAACTTTTCTGCAGAGTCTTGTCAAAACCCTTCCTTCTGACCCTCAAAAGAGATTGAGAAATACATGAATTTGAAATAAGGAAATATAGGAAGCCAGTAGCCATCAAGCAGAGCAGAGGGTAAGGTATTTTCACTAGCAGAAGTTCTTAAAGAGGGTTTTGAACTTATTCCTGAAATAAATGGATCTTGATGATCATAGAACCATAGAATGGTTTGGATTGGAAGGGACCTTCAAGATCATCCAGTTCCAACCCCCCTGCCATCAGCAGGGACACCTTCCACTAGACCAGGTTGCTCAAAGCCTCATCCAGCCTGGCTGAGAACACTTCCAGGGAGGGGACATCTACAACTTCCTTGGGCAACCTGTTCCAGTGTCTGACCACCCTCACAGTGAGATATAGCAATGCTTCCTTCTCCTTTGTGACGTTAGGAACAGCACTGACTGCACTGACGTAAGGTGAGGTGGGGCTTTGGAAAAGTCATAGTAATGAAGGTAAAAAGGAGAGAAAAGTAGATTTCATCAGGTCCTACAATTGTTCTGGGCAATATTCTGTCTATAAATGTCATGTCAATGTCATCATGACTTTTCATTTCAGATTTATGCAGAACTGGATCATCTTGCATCTGAGTACAGCAACATTGTCTGTAAGTTCCAGATTGGGGAATCCTATGAAAAGCGACCTTTGTACGTGCTCAAGGTACGACATATATCACAGACTGTGTGTATATACATATGCCCTCAGCACAGGAAAGACATCAACCTGTTTGAGAGGGCCCAGAGGAGACCACAAAAATGATCAGAGGGATGGAACAGCTCTGCTGTGAGGACAGGCTGAGAGAGTTGGGGTTGTTCAGCCTGGAGAAGAGAACGATCTGGGGAGACCTTATTGCACCTGTCAATACTCAAAGGGGGCCTGTAAGAAAGATGGGGACAGACTTTTCAGCAGGGCCTGTAGTGACAGGACAAGGGGTGATGGTTTTAAACTAAAAGAGGGGAGATTCAGACCAGATGTCAGGAAGAAACTTTTTACACTGAGGGTGGTGAGACTCTGTCCCAGGTTGCCCAGAGAGGTGGTAGAAGCCCCATCCCTGGAAACATTCAAGGTCAGGTTGGATGGGGCTCTGAGCAACCTGATTTGGTTGAAGATGTCCCTGCTCACTGCAAGGGGGTTGGACTAGATGACCTTGAAAAGTCCCTTCCAACCCAAACCATGATCTGCATTACAGATCCAGCACAATTCAGTCCAAAGCATCCCAGTCTATACAAAATATTCCTGACTAAAAAGTGTCACTGAGAGTTTTTCAAACCTTCTGTTTGGTTTGACAGTTCAGCACCGGAGGAAACAACCGTCCTGCGATCTGGCTCGACGCCGGGATCCACTCCCGAGAGTGGGTCACCCAAGCAACTGCAGTGTGGATAGCTAAAAAGGTGACTTCAGCAGTGATGGATTTTTTTTCTTTTATCTTGGGAATGCTTCTGACTATTTTTAAAAGTATCTCACCCCTGTATGTGTTTAGCCAGCTCTTGCTAACTCTCCTTCACCCCTCTTAAAACACAGCCAACTCCAGAGAGAATATGGCAGCTGCCTAGACAGAGAATTGAGAAATGCTGTGTGTGGTTAGAGTAGCTGGGAGAAGTTTTGGTAGATAAAATGTAGCAGCTCAGGTGAAATTGTTGAGGGCTGCAAGGTCAATAGTTATATAAATAACCAAGTTTTGAAGATTAGTTTGCTGCTTTGGTCTGTACACGCAGAGGAACACTGTGTCGTTGGTTACCTTCCACAAAAGTGCACCCTCAGCGAGTTTGCTGATGACACTGAGCTGTGTGGTGCGGTTGACACGCTGGAGGGATGGGATGGCATCCAGAGGGACCTGGACAGGCTGGAGAGGTGGGACTGTGCAAACCTCATGGAGTTCAACAAGGTCAAATGCAAGGTCCTGCACATGGGTCAGGGAGACCTCACGTACAAATCCAGGCTGGGCGATGAGTGGCTT
>NW_010301297.1:0-8944 GCF_000700745.2 Antrostomus carolinensis | reverse complement strand
GGCGCAGGGCGGGTAAACCAATAATAAGATTTGTCCACTTATCCATTGTGAATAGCTGGAAAGAATTGTTCAGTTATGCACTGTCAGCTCTAGAAGTGGTAGAGAAATTGAAAGGAAAAAATTTGGAAATGGAAATCATCCACACACTTAATGCTCACAAGTTACTGTGAAAGTAACATCTATTTGAGTTTTTGCCCAGCACCAGTGCATTTTGGTAAACTATTGCTATCCTCTTTAAGGAGTCTTAATTTCCACTTGTGCACATGTGTAACTCTTGCTCTAATGAACTTCTTGCTTTGACCCTGCAATGAAAACACATCACTAAGAGTTCAGCATATACAGACTGAAATTTTCAGAAATTCAGTTCTATTTTGCCTGGAGATTTATCGCTCACAGACTGTGAACTGGGTTCAAGAAGGTATTATACTAAAAGCTCAATCAGTCATGTAACTCTCCCCAGTAGGCTCTCCAGTCTGCTCGTAGCAATCACATGTGAGGACAGGAAACAAGACAGGTATGATCTAGTTTGTGTGGCAAATAAGAATTGGCTATCCTACATTGTTAACCACAGCAACAAGGGAAATGCAAAGCACATAAATGAAGGTATAACATGCATGTAAAGGGGAACAGGTCCCTAGAGTTTTCCCTGGTTTCTAGACACCATACTAACCTGGTCCTACCAGGCCACATTCAGATAAACAAGCAAAACAACTATTCTGGTTTAACCAATAAAGAATGCTCACCATTTCTACAATAAGGACGCTGTGGCTTCCTATAATAGTTTTGGTACAATCGATCAGAAACAAATTTAGCACAGATTTTAAGTGCTAACTGACCCTTCTTTAACCTCAATCTGAACTCAGTATTATTTCAAAATGAAACCGAATATAATCTCGGAAAAACTTCTATTGAAGATTAACAAGGCAACCATAAAACATTAGACGTGACTAAGGATGCTGAATTCTTATGTGGATCCAGCAGTCTTTTCAAACAGCCCACAGAATGAGAAGGCATCAGTTAGTTCCCTTACTGCCATAAGGAGTTATGTAGATACTCCGATCAGATACTGTTTTGACCAATACCTGAAAAATGCTGACAAAGTCTGACAAAATGCCTCTGCCAGAAGTATTCACCATTTACATAACTAATGTAGCTCATTTTTCTGTTCACAAATTAATCATGAGCAAATCATGTTGTTAACGAATTTGGTACCCAGTTATTCCACTAACGCTCAATGCAGACATAAAAATCTGCAGAACCAATCCAATGCAGCTAATATGTCAAACAACTGCTGTTCAAGCTATTTGTAACCCATTTTTCAGACTGATCACCTGAGCTGTGTTATGGCTTTTGCTTCCTAACTGGCTGGCTGTAAACAGAAAGAAGGCATGAATGACACACTGCATCCATTTCATTCCTTCCCCAGGCACTCTCAGGAGCACCTGTTCTCACTGCTCTTAAAAGACTTTCAGTTGCTACGAGCATTCTTCCACACTTGGAAATCATGTATTTCTGTGACTGTTCCCAAGTACTGAGTAGAAGAAAAAAATATGAACCAAGCAAAATTGAATTTGCTGGTATTATATTAATGAATGCCTGATATTTGATTGAAGTCAACTAGTTCTATACACTGTGTAGATTGCCTTGTCCCAGCTCACTCACAAAACTAAAAAACTTGAAGAAAAGCCTTAACTCTTCCTGAGCTTAAATAATGAGGAGTCTCGAAACAGACATCTTGGCCAAATTCCTGTTAAGCAGAAAGTACACCACATGCAAGAAATAAAACATCTCTGAAAACTGCACGTAGACCCATACATGCTCATATAACAAGGACCTGCATCACCCCAAAGCCCTGAGCCCAAAAAAGCAATGCTCCCTGCTCTCACACCACCTTTTCAGTTCTATTGCTAACATGCACAGGTACCCAGTGGTGCAGCAGACTCTGGGAGAGGGTTTACTCCTGTCACACCACCAGGTGTTCTGCACAACTCCCACCCAGGCAGGTCCTTGTTTTTACCACAACAGCTTCAGTAATAAGGGCTGGATTTCCCATGTGTATACTTGCATTAAATACCATTAGTTAATCTAATTTTTCTCTTCATTTCATCATCAAGAAACAAAACCAGCTCAAACATAGCACATTGCATTTTGCTGAGCAATTCTGAAAAGCCATTCTCACTGGATAAAGTGAACAGCATATTCTGAACATAGAATTCAACAGCAATTTTAGTCCAGTGTAGCACAGTATTAGATGATGATTTCCAAATGTATTCAGTTTTCTATCCTGTTTTTCATAATCACAGCCCAGCATGATCACATACCCCTTTCTCTCAGACTAGAACTCTTTCTCCCATAAAGATGGTGGAAGAAGAACTGCTTCTAGTGCTGACCTAAAATTAATGGACTTCACTCCTTTGAAATTTAAAAATTTAAATTTACTTGTGAATTAAATTTCCTAATGTAGATAAATGGCACTTGTTTAACTTGAATGCTTTGGACTCAATCAAAATGTTGAGCCATCAGAGCTGTATTAGTTTATACTAATAATCTTAAAGAGCACTCAAATGCAGGACAGTTATTTCCATTCAAAAGAAAACACAGAATTAATAACAGTGTTACTCATATCTATACAGGACCTTTACATTGAAGAGGAACTAAAACCAGAAACAAAACACCTATTAAGAACCAGACATATCAACTTACCACTAAAAAATAAATAAATAATCTACCTTTCTCCTATATAGTTGCATTATATATAGTCTGAATTATTTGCAATACAGTTCTGACACTGTGCAGTCAGTATGAAATTATGTTACTGAAATGAATTGGAAGTGCCTATCTGTGCTTTAGGTAGCCATAACCTCCATTCTTACTCTGGTATAGTTCTTGTGACCTTTCCAATATTTTGTGCTTGGGCATATCTAGGTGTGACAAAAAAGATTAATAATAAAGAAATATTACTCAGTGGTGTAAAATCAGTGTCCACTTACACCAGGAAAGGGTACAAGATAATAGCAGTTATAAGTGATTTCCTGTTTAACAAATGCAGTGGTGCATATAATGTACTACTAGCAGCTTATAGTAAAATATCATATTCTGCATTAAGATAAAGGTGACGTACTAATAACTGTGACTGAATCTTGACAGTCACATGATCTTTTCTTGTAACAGTCTGGTGTAATGAGCAATCAGAACAAAGCAGTAATTATGTACATTCACTTACACTAAAAGCATTCCTGATGGACTGGAGTGTACTGAAGTAAATATGTGATATAATTATTTTCCTTATGTTTACATGGGACATGCAATACCCATGTTTCCTTTCCGGTTTTTAAAATTAAACCAATAAACAGAAATCTTAAAAGCTTTTATTTTCCATTAAATTAAGGTGTTCTTTTCTGCTTTTAATGAACATCTACTTTGCTTGAGAGAAAGAGGCATTACATAATGCAACTCTCTTGTGTATTTTCAGGACAAGCCATGGAGGCTTTCATATGATCAAGATCTGATGTGAAGGAGCACCAAAGTGTCAGTACGTGACTTCTACTTAGCAGTGACCAAAGGCTTTTGATTAAACCAAACAAGACAAAATGTGAGAAACCTTCATGTCATTTTATTATCTTCTCTCAAAATTTGTGGGAGGAGGGAAAGAAAAAAAAAATTAAAAGGTGGAACAGGAATTTTGATATTTATTCAAGCTGATAACATTCCAAAGCTCCAATGAACGAAGTAATGAGCAGAAAAAGATTCTTGAAGCATAGATAAATGCTCAGCCTATAGACTGATTGATCTTTCCAGATCAGTAAGTACTTCTAATGCTATTGATGTGTTGGTCTATTTATGAATACAAAACCAGTTTTAAAGTCTGTTAAATTAATGCAAAAAGATAGTGCTTCAATATGAAGATATTTTAAATAAATAGATAAATCTAAACCATGTTCAAAAACAATGCATGAGAAAGTGGTTTATAAGTTCTTTGCATCCCCTATCTCAATGTTGATTATATATATATATATATTTATTTTTTTTTACCAATGTGACAAAGTTTAAAAGCCCACCTGAGTACTACAGTCTGCATTTGCCATCAGCAACCTATCGATCATGACGAAGAAATATATATTACATTCATGTAGAAAATTTACAAAGATACTATAGTCTTGGGTACTATAGTTTCTAAATTCCAAGCCTCAAATGCCACAGAAGAATTCAAAACATTGTAAGGTGAATAAAAGCATGACATCATCCATGGTCTTAACTTCCTCCGGTTTCCTCTATCTGCAGTGTGCTTCTCTGTCGTGTGGTTAATGCAAGTAAATTAGGTAATGGTTTGGGAAGACCCTCTGGTATCATTCCAAAACCCAATCTGTGCTGCACAGTGTTGCCAAATACCATTACTTTTATATCACTTGGTTCTCTATTTCCATGCAGCGCTCTCACTCCTGCAAGAATATTCCCTGTCCTTTCTAATTATTTAACTAACTTGTTACTTATCTTACATTGCACCTCACAGAAGCTGCTGCTTTCCTGAGCATTATAAGATTTTGGAAAGGTATGGCTTTTCATTTGGTATAAAGAGGATAATTTTTTGTATTTCAGCATGTACATTTCTCCACATAATTTCTGGTCTTCCATTTCTTGTGGGAAGCATGATAAAAATCAAATCCCAGTCTACTAATTTTCATCATGAGTGCATAGACTGTGCACAGAAACAGACAAAAGTTATCAGTGGTGTAAAGTTCAGTGTCTATAGTATTTTAATATAATGAGATCTTATACATCTACTTGTATATATAAAAATCCTGTAATTGCACAATGTTGTTCTATCTTCTTCCCTTCTGTCTTACAGAATTGCATCTATATATTTGTTTTCCAGAAATGATAAAAATCTATTTTGCAACAAGAAACAACTGCAACCTGCCAACTCAGTGTTAAAAATGATGCTGGAAAGGGTAAAGATGAAAGCTTGATCTCTAGCTTTCCACGGAAGAGCAGCTGTAACAGGATTATCCATCACACAGTAAAAGTTAAGGATGTTGTCAAATTCCAATAGGAAAACTCATACTGGAGAGTAAAGGATGCCTCTTTCTGTGCATTTTGTTCAAAACAATAAAGCTTATGCAATTTCATAAGAAATTAGCTTCTTCAATCTAGAAGAGAAGGAGTTTTGTTTAGGGTTTTTTGGTTTTGTTTTTTTAATAGGTGGAATCTATTTACACAAACTTTTCTAGCACTGAGCTCAATTGCTACCACACTCTGCACTTAAACAGCTGTACAGATTGAAAAATAGGGACACATGAATTAAGTAAGTTTCTCCAAAGACAAAATACAAGTTTTATTGTTCTAACAAATTCAGATTGCCATACCCTGAACTCCTCCACTACAGTTCTGTATTTTTCCATAGGATAATGTTTAAAATACATAAATAAATTGAGGTATTCAAGTACATTTCTGCATATTTCTGTAGAACATAAAATGCTAATTATTATATAACTAAAGCATTACTTTGCTGATCTGGTAAAATGAACCATCTATAGAATTAATTAGGACCACTTTACTGATCTTTCCTCCATTAGATAAAGATTATTTGACCCAAACAATTTTTACCTGCCAATTGAAGAAATTTCCTATATTTAGATTTCACTGCTATTAGAGCAAAGAGGATTCATAGCATTTTCTTTCAATATGATTAAGCCATTTTTAATCCTTTCAGAGTAACATAATCATTTACAAACATTAGAAAGGGAAAAGGAAATTGAGAGATAATGACGAGAAGGAGAGGCAAAAGGAAAAAGTACCATGATCTGTATGGCAGAAAGAGCAAAAGCAGATTCGATACTAATTAATAATGTTATATCTATAATCTATTTAACTTCCCATCCTTGCAAGATGCCCAGCTAATTTGTTTTGATTTCTATTTCCATACTCACCAAGTTGTTTACTATTTCTTCTGTGAACGAAAATTTATAATTTGTATTGCAAGAGAGATGTTTTTGCAAAAAAAAGATAGAGGCTCTTACACTATATTAAAAATAGCAAAGGACCCAAGACTACTTCTCAACACTGGGGTCTTAACTACCTGCCAAAAGGTAGTTACCAGCTACCCAGGACATCTAGCTTCCATTAGAAAACATAGAAACATGAGCACAGAGTATTACAATGCTTCAGAAGGCCTCCAGTCAAGATGATCAAGGGAGCAGGGAAAAGACTACTCCATGAACTATATCTGACCACAGCACAAACATAACCTTACTTCACCAAATCTCTGAAGGTCAGGGTTTTTCCAAGGCTCTTAGAAAGGCAAAGCAGTCCAAGATAGATGATAAAATAAGAATTTAATAATCAGTCTGGTTAGTTTTTATTCCATGAACAGAGCCAAGAAGGCAGAAAAGGAAGAATTTGCAGGTGCTGTTCTGTTTTAGGCAGAATTTGCCTAAATTTGAGCCAGCAATGTGCACCTGGAGCCCAGAAGGCCAATAACCGTATCCTAGATTGCATCAAGAGAAGCACGGTCAGCAGGTCAAGGGAGGTGATTCTCCCCCTCTGCTCTCATAAGGCCCCACCTGCAGTACTGCATCCAGTTCTGGAGCCCCCAACACAATAGAGACGTGTGGACCTGGTAGAACGAGTCCGGAAGAGGCCACCAGGATGATCCAAGGGCTGGAGCACCTCTCCTATGAGGACAGGCTGAGAGAGTTGGGGCTGTTCAGCCTGGAAAAGAGAAGGCTCTGGGGAGATCTTATAGCGGCCTTCCAGTACCTGAAGGAAGCCTACAAGAAAACTGGGGAGGGACTTTTCACAAGGGCAGTTAGTGACAGAACAAGGGGAAATGGGTTTAAGCTGAAAGAGGGTAGGTTTAGATTAGATATTAGGAAGAAGTTCTTCACTGTGAGGGTGGTGAGACACTGGAACAGGCTGCCCAAGGAAGCTTTGGCTGTTCCCTCCCTGGAAGTGTTTAAGGCCAGGTTGGATGAGGCTTTCAGCAAGCTGGTCTAGTGGAAGGTGTCCCAATCACGGCAGGGGGTTAGAACTAGATTATATTTAAGGTTCTTTCCAACGCAAGCCATTCCAGGATTCTATGATTTTTTTCAGCTCTTCTAATAAAGCTCAGGCAGATCAGTTGCAGGGGTGGCGGGAGGAACCAACCCATCCCACAAAGCTCAACAGATCATCAACCCAGTAAGCTCCTCCATTTAACATGTTCTTTCTTGTAATTCTGCAGGAGAGCACTTAATAGTACTCCTGCAAACTTTTCCTGATGTCCTTCAGTGTTCACCGTTCCTTCTTTTGATTTAATGTATCTTGCATTAATTGCATTAATTAAAAAGTATTTTGAAAACTGATGCTGAGCTTGATCAATCAATTTTACACTTAATATTTCTTAACCAGACCTACACCCAACATAGGAATTTTTGAGTATGCGAATTGTTGGTTTTGTAATTTAAATGACACCCCAATTGTAATCACAATATAGATCCATAACAATTAGTAAGTTATAGAATATTACGGACAGAAATAAGACCCTGTCTTGTAAGTGAATGATGAAAAGGAATAATTCTCCTTTATGTTCTTTTCCCCTCAAGATTACAGTGCACTAAAGTGATAGCCAGCAATAGTAAGACGAATTTGTTTTGAGACTGTACTCTGCAAAAATGTACTGAAGTGGGGGGGAAGTAATGAGTAAAAGCAATAATTTTCCCAGAAGATAAAGAAAAAGCTTCATTGGGTTGTTGTTGTTTTTTGGTTTTTTTTAAATTTTGTTTTTTCTCAGAACATTTGCTGACATTCCTGAAGTCTTAAGAAAAAAAAAAAAAAAGAATTCTCCCTCTACTAGTTGCCCTATAGATTCATAATGCACACATCACTTCAGTCAACAATTCAGTTCATTGTACTGGCACTATTTTTTTTTTTTTTTTGACATTTTCTTGCACTCTCAACTGAAAAAGACACTGAAAAGGGAATGCAGATTCCCAGAGTATTTACTACACCTCTTAGATCTACCACCTGAGTTCAGGCTTCCTCTCAGATCAGCAGTGACAGGAAGAGTCCTTCCATTTAAGGAGTTTTGGTGACACAGGAAGGGATCCCACTACAAATGCCAAATCCAGCTGTCTATGTGACAGTCCCACCAGAGATGGCCAGGATTAAATTAATTAGACGTTCACCACAGAGAAGACATCTCCAACAGGTGTCCTCGCTGACTGGGGCACGAGTAATTTTCTCCTCTGTCCTTCCACTTCCAAGTGCTGATGTGGAATGGAATAGGAGAATTCAGGCCATGAATGATTGGCTACAAGACTGGTGCTTCAGGCAGGGCTTTGGATTCTTTGATAATGGTTGGTTTAATAGGACACCAGTCCGGACAGTCAAACGTGGGGAAGGCTCATCTTACAGGGGCAAAAAGAGGCTGGGGCAGGAATTAGCAGGGCTCATTTGGAGGGCTTTAAACTAGATTCAAAGGGAGATGGGGTTATAGTTGGGCTTGTGTCAGTGGGGCAGCACTCTAGAATTGATGAAGATCAGGAGGCCCCCCATCCCCCTAGGATGAAATTGGTGTACTCGGCTCACTCCCTGAAATGCCTGTACACCAATGCACGCAGCATGGGGAACAAGCAGGAGGAGCTAGAGACCCGTATTCGGTCAGGGGATTATGATCTAGTGGCAATTACAGAGACATGGTGGGACAGCTCGCACGACTGGAATGTGGTCATGGGTGTCTATGTCCTTCTCAGGAAAGACAGGCCAGCAAGGAGAGGTGATGGTGTTGCTCTTTACTTGAGAGAGCAACTGCAATGTATTGAGTTCTGTCCAGGGGCGGATGAGGAGCGAGTTCAGAGCCTGTGGGTGAAAATTAAGGGTCAGGCTGGTATGGGTGATACTGTTGTGTGTGTCTATTACAGGCCACCAGATCAGTGTGAGGAAGTTGACGAGGTCTTCTACAGACAGC
>NW_010301296.1:0-12078 GCF_000700745.2 Antrostomus carolinensis | reverse complement strand
TAACTCTACCCTAGCAAAACCAGGACACAGCACTTGCATGTGACCTCAGTATGTGTTTCCAGGTGGCTTAATTTTTCATTTCCTTCCTTTTTTTCATATGGCAGGTAGACAAAAGTGTACTTAATGATGTAGAAGTCTTACCTCTAGTCAGTTACCATCTGGTAGTAACATGCACAGTCTTACATCTATGGTAAATATGGTAAATATGTTGATCTATGATAAGGCATGTTGCTAACTAGCTAATAAATCAGCTAATCAAAAAGACAGAATAACTGTGTATATGACACATATTTAAAATTATGTAGACAGGAAAGTTTCATGACCACTTGAAGGTGACTGTATCTTTATATAGTGTGACTGTTTAAAATACAAGTTTACGATCTGAAATGACACCTAGTGACAACAGCAAGAAGGAATTGTCCCAGGGAAAGAAAAACTTCTTAGAAGAAACTGTAATAGCATTGGAAATAGTAGCTCTTGTCTCTGGTGTATACAGAAATACTGAGGCACATTGGGAAAGTTTGGAAAAACAGGCTTGGGGATGCTCCCTTATTTTCTTTGTCTGGTTTACATTTAATAGGTTGTTTGATGGCAAACCAAGTTCTGTGAGTTAACTCTTGTTTTTTTTCTTTTTAAAGACACTTTGTTACAAGTTCCCATGTAGCAGTTTACCAGTGGGGTATCTCTGGGAATTTCAAAGCATCTCTCTGATCCTGCGTTTATCTCAGGAATGCTGTGTCAGAAATCAAAACTCTCCTCATATCTTAAGGATTATCAACTTCCCAGCCATAGCTGGAGAGTATACAGTAACAGCTATGTGAGTGAAACCTTACTGAAAGGCTGCCAGGTTGCAAGCCTTTGCAAACAACTAGGTGTATGTGTTCATTCCCATGCCAAAAATCTTCCCCTTATCTTATGTGAAGATGCAATCTTGTGATTAGTGGGTGCCAGGGGTTTATCATGATAAAGTTAAGGACTTACATTGGCTTTTTCCCAAGATCCATAGGGACGTGAATTAATGTTCCAATTTCAGTGTGTCATAAACCAGCAGTTTTCTGATTTAGTAGTAATCTTGTAGAAAAATGCAGAGGGGGGGGCTAATGCAAGCAAACTTAAATAATACAGAAATAAAAATAGCCAAAACTTAGGATAAAAAAAGAGATTACTTTTCTCTTCAGCTAGTCTAATAAACCCCATAACCTGTAACTTTCAATTTTTACTATGCAATTTAAAATAAAACCTTGGTCTCTCCTGGCTGCTACTGCTCTTTGTGGAAACATTCAATAATCATGTCATTATAGGAAGCTGGTGCTGGGGGTTCAGAGGAATATAGGCTTTTAAATCATGGTCTTGTACCATAGAGCTTAAATCTGTAGCTAAGCTGTAACTTACAGAACAGATATGTTAATAAGCTTGTTTATCTTTTTGGAACATCGCCTATAAGCTGCTTAGTTTGGCTCAGCCTGTTTATGTATTTGTCAGTCAGTGGTGTGCAAGTGCTTTTGTAATGGCTGGTTGTGCTATTTCAGTTAAATTTGATCAAAGTCCCTTTTTTTTATATGGAGTGAATACATTTTTGACTTCATTGATTTGGGCCTCAAATGGAAAAAGAATAAACTTGTCATTGACAAGATTAAGTCTACCAGGTACAGGTAGAGACAGAATATGAGAATGGGGGATCTGTAGATCAAGGCACATATGCTGTGATGAGAAGCTGAGCTCTTTTGGCACACCAATAATTCGTATTCTGCAGGGGCCGAAGAGGCAAACCATTTGAAGTCTTCTCCCTGCCAAACTGATTTTCAAGTTCTCTTACAAAATTGATTGTATTCTTTCTTTCAGCTCTTCTCTCCCTGCTCCTCTGATCTCTCATGGTTTTGAGCGTCTGTTATTCTTCCTTTCTCCTTGGATATTTCAAGGAGGACATAAGAGAATGGGTATTATCTACAGACAGCAGAGCCCATAGAATGACACTGACATGCCAGGCTGCTTTCCTGGCTCACAGAGGTAAAAATAAATCTCTGATCCTCTTTTTTGGTCTTTTGCACATTGCATAGGAGCCCTGCCATGGTCATCATTCTGGTAGCCTGGAACAAGACTAACTCCTTTTGTTTTTTAATTAAAACCATTATTCCATAGGGAAACAGGCAAACTGTCACCTGTATTGCTGTTCAGTGCTAAAAAATGGAATGCTAAGAATTACATCTGTATAAATTCCTGTATGTCAGGAGGAATTAGAGCTCATGTAAGTATTGTTAAATTATAGTGAGGTCATCAGTTTGGCCTGGCCCATATTGAATATTTGACTCTCACCCAAGGAGAATTTGTAACTTGAAATATATTTAAAATGAACTGCAGACTTGCCAACTTCAAAAAATTAAATATTTAGGAAAAGGTACTCAAAATTTAAGATATATTTGTGGATATTTTGTGTCTTTATATTGAAACAGAAGAATCGGTGATCTGAAACCAAGAAAGCTTTCAATAAGTAAATCCTTATAGAATTTGGCAGAATAGATCATTATTGTGTGAGCCTTTGTTTGTGATGGAAGTCAGTGTTCAGCTCAGTGGTCTGTGCTCATTCAGCAGTGAATAATTGTCTGCAACACGAAGACTTCTTACACTTCAGCATAATTGGGACTAATAACACACTGACCTTCTGGCTAAGCTGCATTTATGGTGGCTAGTTCTCACTATGCCTGACCTACGTTTATTAGTTCATGTGCAGTAAATTCCTGCTTGAAACCGTTAATACTGTATTTTAAATTAAGAAAGGCAAACATCTAATATAGTCATGTAAATGTGTCAGCTAAACTATCATTTTTACCATAGTGCTTGAGGTCTGCTTGAAATACACCTTAAGAATATTTTTTGTGCAGTTTTTCTAGCTTATTTTATTTCTTCTGTATCTGAATATTATGATAATGGGTGTTATAATATACATCTGTAACCCAAAGGTATAGGATTAATTAAAATGGTGTGATAACGTGAATGTTAAGGAGTAAAAGGTATTGATGGTTTTCTTCCATGTGATACATTGCTACCCATGTGTGAGGTTGCTTAGTGTACTTCTGATTAAATTAATGCATGATTACAGATGTTTTTAAAAATATATTATTTTTGTAGATCTAAGAAAGTATACTATAAGGCCACTTACGGATGAATATTTTATTCACATGTGTAGCACTATTTAACTTTTTAAGAAATGCTTATCAGTTTAGCTACAAAAAAAGGTCCATTTTATCTGTGTACTATTTAAAAGCAAGTGCCCTATTACTTGAGGTAAGTTGACAGCACATTAATTTTTAAGACACTTCTCTAACAAATTTATCTGATTTAATAATGTGCTAAATACTCCATGTTTTCCACATAGTTTATTTACTACAATATTTAATCTTTATTTTCCAGTGTCTTACATTCTTTCTGCCAGTTACGTTCATTTTACTTATATTAGCATTTAAATAATCTTTTGAAAGAAGATCACAAAGGAACATTGATGGTTAACGGCAAATATTTCCGTTTGAACACAATTGCATTTCCACCTAAGTATTCAGAGAAAATATCATATTACTACACAAGGAAGGAAAAATGTAGGAATTTCAGAATGTAAATAAAGAAACATGGCAAGTGTTTATGCTTCAAATATCTTAATTTGCTTTCCAGTATGTGGTAAATATGAATCTGTATGTGATTGCCGAGCTGTACTTTCATACACCGAAGAAGGCCTGGAAATAGAAGTTCCTAAAACAAATCCTGCAACTATAACATTGGTCAGTTGCACTATTGAAAGGGAAGACATACATAGTAGTAAACAAATTTTGCAGTATTACAAATACTGCAGCAATGCGTAGCTATAAAGTAATTATGTTAAGATGCTTCAGTGTTTTGTTTTGTTGTTCTTGAATTATTTTAAGGATTTTTTGAATCAGAAGGTCAAGGCAACTGACCAGAAGACAGAAAGAACATTCGGGGTTTGGGGTTTCTTTACATCACATTTTTGGACAATATCCAGCCCTTCTTTTGGCTGTGTCCTCCAGGTTGACACAGCTGTCAGAAGAAGGGACCTTCTTTTCTTACCAGAAATACTGTTTATTTTATTTTGTCTGGAAAAATGGGAATAATTTCAGGTGACTGTTGAAGATCACTATCTAAATGAATTCTGTTCAGAACTAGTCTGAGACTAGAAAACAGCTTTATGGTGAGTTGTTCAAAGCCTCTGTTTTCTTCCAAGGGTCAGATTTTTTAACATGAAGTAGCAGTTTCTCCAGCCTCTATACTGTGGCCTTTTGTCTTGCTGAATAGTTATGGAGCACAGCAGAAGTCTTTGGCTGCCATGCATCATGAACACTGAATCTTGAAACAACCTTGTAACAGAGGGGACCAAGATCTAACATGACCTTTAAATATAGGAGTTATCGTAGAATTTATGAAGGATTTTTTTTTTCTTTAATAATATTTCTTTTAGCTAAAAGCTAAAACCTTTCTTCAGTGCGATATGATAAGCAACCTTAAGTTTCTTAGAAAACTTTGTGAGTTGGTGTCTCTTGCTCAGAGCATGTGGTGACTGTATCTGGTATATGTATGTGCACACCCATGTGTGTTGTGTATAAGGCAGCATGCGTTCTTCTGTATTTCGAGGTCTGAAGCTTGTACTTATTAATTTTTTATTCCTTGAATCAAAGCAAAAGGAATGATGTTGGGTCATTAAAAAAAAAAAAAAAAAAAAAAGCCTGCTGACAGCTCTACTTTGCAGCTGTGTATTAGTGCCATATTCCTGGTGCTAGTAATCAGAGTATCTTCCTTAAAGTGAATGCCCTTGCTAGATACTGAAAATTCTAATGGAAGTGTTAGAATATAATGCCTTTTTTTATGTACTTCATGGAAAGTAAGTTACTGAAGATGAGAGCAGCAGTTGTACTTGTACCCCCAAACTTCTACCGATTTGAAGGTGAGAACCTTCAAAAAAAGATCTTAAAAAAGATCTTAAAAGGCAAAAGGGACTGTTGTGGTCACTTACTGCTGTCTGTCACAGCCCAGGAAAAAAAACAACCCTTTAATTCATTTGCTTGAATGCATCTCCATGGGTAGCTACAGAGACTCTGGCAACTTGCTGAAACTTCTCTGTCAGTGCAACTACACTTATGCTGAAGGTCAGTAGAAGTTTACAGGAAAGAATGATAATACAGCATTGCATTAGAAACAGCACAGAAAATGGAAGACTGTTGTAGCTGGGATTTCTTTTGTCTGTTGCACTCCTTGTCAGCTGCAGATGAGGAGTATTAAGGTAACAGCTCCACCTGCACACGGGTTTCCTTACTCCTTATGCAGTTCCAGAACTGTTACTTGCCCTCTGAGAAGCTTCTTGTAGTAGTGCTAAAAGTTACTTCTGTTCTAAAATTCCTTCTTGATCCTTCCAGTATGTTAATTTCTGTATTTTCATCTGAAAGGGGTTGGTTCTAGAATTAGTTGAAGTTCAGCCATTTATATATAGTTTTTTTAAGGTGTGGGTCTGGCTTGCCCTTTACAACTTAAAATGCCGTCTGTTTCCTTGTTCCTGGGTCTCTTAGTGGAGTCAGAGTAGGATCAATAGTATTCATAGGCATTCAGAGGACACAGCCGTTCTGATTTGATGTTTTGAGAGAATTATGGTTGACTTTATGCCCTGGAAACAGAAAACTTCTCTAGAAGGTAATTTGGTGTTTTCCAATTCAAAATTAATTACATGAATCGTATATTTTGAACAGACAACTACCTCTGTGTGCACAATTGCCATCTACATGTGCAACAAATCTGTCACTAAACATTCTTTTGCATCATCCTTGCATCCAGTATAATTGTGTGTGTATTAGTTAGCAGCAAATGGATAATTGTTTCTGTAACTTGGTGTACAAATAAATATTTCCAGCTCGTGTACTAAGATGTCATAGAGTCCACGTGAATCAACATGTATTAGTAATATGTCTATACAATTTGTGTTTAATATTATTGATCAGTATTTCTTGAATTGGATAGCTATACAGTAAAAGAACTTAAAATCTGTAAAGGAACACACCTAGGCTTCAGTGCTGGATCATGAATGTTGGAGAAATGTCCAAAAATTCACTACGTGTGGGTGTATCTTATACTCAGAAAACTTGTATTAATTTCCCAGCCCCTTCCAGGTGTTTGAGTGTGTGTTATAGAATAGTAGTAACAGTTTCCAGACAGTGAATGTCACAGAATCTTGAGCAAGAGATCCTCTTATAGTTGGGTGATGCAAAATTAATTGGTAATGTGGCTATTTAGAAGACACTCTAAATATATTATTTTTTTTTTTTAGTGCATTGTTCATGCTTTAGGGAAACTGACATGAACATATGAGCAAAATTCGTAGTTTAGGCACAGTATCTTGACTTGGGGCTCAGGTGTTGTTGCTTCTATTTTTTATTTTTTTAGTGTATAGTTAACATTGGCAGTCACCCTTATAATGATATGACATGTACTGCCTCCAAGTATGGTGCCTGCCTACTCCTGCCATTAAGAAAGGTTGATTTAATCAGTAACATGGCCTAGCTTCTGTGACATCCTTTGGGCTGAAGAAGGGAGCCAAATACAGTCTTTTTTCCCCCATTCTGGCAAGAAATACCTTAGAAATATTTGACAGAATTTCTTTGGTTGTTATTATCACACCTGAATTTTGGCCAACTTTCTAAGTTACTTTATTTAGAAAATGAATATTTTAAAGCTATTAAGGGAATACTTTCAGTGTGTAGTTATAGTACTGTCAACAAAAGATGTGATTAAATAAATTGAATGTTGAAGACTTTCGGCTTACGGTTAACACCAGGTAATTAAAAGTAAGCGCTGCTGTGGGAGTGCATTATATATCAGCTGTACTCTTTACCTCATTAGCTGGGTTTTTGCATGTTTATGGTGCTAACTTGCAATTAAAAATGCCTTTAATGTATGCTTAACAAGGCCTTTTAGGTATTTGGAATAAAGTACTACAATTTAATTGAAATTGGTATAGCATAAATAGATGTCTTGGTAACATGTGAGATAAATCTCCATGCCTAACTTGTCACTTTGCATCTTTTCCTCCTGTGTAATCTTTAATGCTGACTATAAAGCCTGACATTTAACTTGTATAAAAGATGGAGATTCTCTCTTCAACTCCAAAGAATGTTTTGATTTGTTATATAAGTACAATTTGATTGACGAGATATACTCAAATTCATGCCTTAGCCATATTTTTAAGATGTGTGAATGTTTGTGTGTGCACATGGTTATGTTAGGATGTTTTTAGCTATAGTATCCTTCTTCAATTAGTCTTTTGTTCCGCATTAGAATACTAGAAGTAGTATACTGTCAAGGCAACCTTCAGTGTTGATAATTTATCTTAATGTTTTAATTTCGAATACTGTAATATCTTTTGTAAATAGTTGCCTGAAGTTTAAAACCAAATCTTAGGGAAACTAAGATGAAAAGTAAAACATACTTGCAGGTCACTTATCCTGCTGATCTTCTAACTGTGTACTTGTTTGTCAGGGATTTTGCAGAAGTGGATGAGATATTATAGTGTACCATAAAAACTAAAAAAGGGTGAAGGGTCCTTTAGGTTAAGGTAGATTGCCAAAGATGATGGAAGAAGAAAATAGGGAAGGAATTATACTTTTGTAGGACATAGAAATGTATGTGCTAGGTGTGTAAACAAGGATCATGATGATCATCACCTTCATACCTTTTGTCTTCACTTAGGAGTGTCGTTGTACCACCGAAGAAATCAACCCTTTCCTCTTCTACAGCTGCTGTGGGTATTCCTACAAATGCTGTCAGTGTGGTTTCTTCTTTAGATTCAGCCCAAGCCCTGGATTTGTCAGGAGAATCTCCTGGTGAGTAAGGGTAAATTAAACAACTTAGATCCCAACCCTTCCTCTCTTGCTTCTCCCTCCCTCACCATTCACTCTGAATACAAATGAACAAGTTTTTGTTATGTGTTTTTTGTTACGTGAAGGTGAGATGTTTTTCAATAGTTACCCATATCTCAAAACACTTTAGATGAAAACTATTATTTTTCAGACATTAAGTCATTAGTTGCCTTCTGTTGTATACTGATTAATGTGTGTGTGTGTGTAAATATATATATCTATAAAATCTGTCTATATATGAGTCTTGCTTATACTAGGAATATTGATACTTATTGCTGATTGTATTTTGTTATGGGAAAATGTGCCAATAATCTGGGAAGATGATGTCTTACACTTCATTTATTTATTTTTTTTAACTACTGAAGTGTATGTGGTATAACATGTTAACATATCCTAAATTATCAAGCCAGACAAAAGGACCTTTTAGACCTTTGTGTCCTGCATACTATTTGTCTATATCTTCATCATATACCCTGATGTAGGAGCTTGCAGGCCTGCATTTGGTATCTGCCTCTAACAAAGTCTAACATCAGATACTTTATGGGAAAATAGACATGACTCTAGATTAAACTGGACCAATTGTCAGTGACATTATATGGGTTCAGGAATATAAGAATTCATCCTTTTTGATATTTTCTGAGAGTTTATCCCCCAGGTAATTTTGTTATTCCTAGATTGGATGCTGTAGCTACACAAATGTAAAAAATAACCTGTTTATGAATTTTAAAAAAATACAAAAGTAGTGTTATTAAAAAAGAGAAAGCTTTGATAAAATTTTTGGGGATTCTCCTTTTGCCTTCGTCTGGGAAAACAAATGCAGATGTCCAAGCAATATTTGCCATAATTTCAAGATTTCTCAGTTTTTGTAAAGCAGGCATACTATATTAACTTGTATTTAGTATAAATGTGGTGTTTTCTAAAGACTACTTTTTGTGACAGATTTTTTGTTATGTAAAATATAAGCTTATTTATAAATTGTAGGGTATCTGTCCAAGTATATATGTTTTAGTGCCAAGTAGGACTGAAAATTATATACAAGTGTTTCCAAAAGCTTTAGCCTGAAGTCAAATTCAGCACTGATGCTGAACTAATTGCTTTGGACAGTTTTTTCAGTGGGGACAAAATTGAGTAGGTTGTTTATAAGCAAGTGGTCCTTTGAACCCTTATTCTCTCTAGTTGTTCTGTGTGAGATAAATGATGTTTAACCTTATATGCTGTGTCAAAGGCATGGTTTTCTGCTTAGCCATGTTAAGTCACAAGGCTGTGTAGGATCTCATAATTGTTTGTGCCCATGAAGTTTAACGTCAAGACTTAGAACTGTTTTGCATCTTAATCAAGGAAATATCAATCTATGCCTGATTATTGGTGTTTCTTTTCAGTGTTTGAGTTTCTTGCTTCCTGTTTTTATGAACTTACATCCAAATTGCAAAGACTGAGGAAAAAATTGTAATCTGCTGTCATGTCCTCTAGAACTCGTGTGTCTGGAAGATATTTGTTGCCATCTTCAGCTGCCCATTGCATTTCTTGGGAAAATCAAAAAGGAAGAGAAAAGCTATTGAAATCTAGGATGTTCTTATTCTTTGCAAAAGGGAGAATCCATTTTGTCACTGAAATTGCAGCAGGTAGCACTATACTAGTCTAGGAGTAATGTTTGGACTAGGGAAATTAGCCGTCTTTTAAAATGTCACAGTTTTTTGGGGAAGATTGGCTCTGAGCAGCTACTCTGTTTTCATAATAATAAAACCTTACCTACATTGAAATTGCTTAAAATAATTGCTAATTTGTTAACGTCTTACTGCTTTGCCCAGGTTAGATGTGGGTTAATTATTACGATTTCTGAAGTCAGTATTCACTTGCTTTTAATAGGACCAAAACAGATAAACATTGATTTTCAGATTTGGCCAATTGTTTAAGAGTGTATAGAAAAAAAAAAAAAAGTGCTCCTGTGCCTGTAGAATGTATAAAAAAGTCCAGACAATAAACAATACTGATGTAGTTTGTAACTGTGTGACTTCCAGCATGTCTGGGAGTTTTGGCAAAAATTGGACATGTAATCTGAACTGATATGCATAAAAAGAAACTAATCAGCATTAAAAATAGTAGACATGTTTAGACTGGCAATCTAATTAATTAAAAGAAAAAGGAAAGGGATAAATGAAATCATGCCTTAAGCAGATTAAAATGTGAGACTGTTTCTTTTTTCCCTAGTAAAATAATGGCATGGAAACAAAAATTTTGCAGAGTTGGAGTAATTTACACTTATGTTGCTCATGTAAATTGCACACATTTAAGACTGAAATAAAGTTCTGTATAAGGTCTTTAACTTTTTTATTTGAGGATACAAGTAGCAATAAGCAAGCTTCCTGTACAACCAAAGTATAATATATATAATTTTCCCTTGGGTTCAAATCACATGTTCTTTCACTAATTTTTGTTTCAATGCACCAGAGAATGAATACATTGTTCTCATTTTTGTCAGCTAACATTAATTGTAAATCTGTTTACTTTTGTAATTACAGGGAAAAAAAAAAAAAAAAGAATTAAATCCTTTTTTAAAAAATGCTGAGACTAGGGATTTATGTAGTGAGTATAAATTTTCAGCTTTTTCAGATTTTATAAGAAGGCTTTCTTAAACACTGTTGCTACATTTAAAATTACATTTCAGCTGTTTTTGCTAAAATCAAACAATTTTTTAAAGCAACCATTGTATGCATGGTCCATTGTTTGGTATGTTTTAAAAACTGATTAAGCAAACAGACCTTAATAGAATAACGGATAATGCTTTACTGTGGAGACTTGAGTCAATTTACTCCAAACAGAGGTGAAAGGGAGATACAGGCATTGAAATGGGATTAAATAGCAAATGATAGTGTTTTAGTTGTGATGTGTACATAAGCATAATTTGGGAATAAGTTTTATATAGTATGTGAGCAATCTTCACCTGTAAATGTGATGTCAAAGTTGCTTGGTCAAGGTAGGATCTGTGGTGAAGTATTAGTCAGTCTATGTGGTTCCAGATGCCTACGTTGCCATTTGCGTGTGCTCAGAATTAATCAACCTCCTTCCCAATATTTTTTTTTTCCCTGAAGTTTGCATCTTGCCTGTAGCTCCAGCTCTGCGAGTATCTCAGATATTTGACCCTTAAGATTGTCCTAAGCTCATATCAAGTGGATGTGACATGTCGTGGCCTACCAAATACAAAGTGTTGACAAGTTGGAAAGATAACCATCTAAGCTCACTCTGTTGCTCTGGTACTTTGAAAGAGGGTGAAAACATGTTTTCGCCTCAGACAGCCAGGTCTTTTTGAAAGAGAAGTTTCTTCACCTTTATCCATTCAAGCCGCAGAGTATTTCACAGCACAAAAAGCCTTTCCTGAATACAAATGTGCCCCTTGCGGTCTAAACTTATCCGTCAGTGTGTTGCTGATGGCTGATATTTGGGTTGTTGGTCTGCTGAAATTGCTACTCCAGTTGTTAAAAGGACTTGGAAATGAATGGAGTAAATAAAGACCCTTCGTGGGCCCTGTTGAGCCATTCATTTTTTTCTTAAGGAGGGTCATACTGAGCAAAAGAGCATATTTAGTAGTAATAATCTAAGGAGGAGGAATTTACTCATTGTTTCTTCTTTGGATTGGCTCATAGGCTGAATGTGAGAGTTGATGCAGAGATTTTACACATGCTGTGTCCAGGAAGGGCTACTGGAAAGGCAGGACTAATGTTTAGATAGGCAGGACTTGGCAGAGTTGTCTGAGCCATTGTGAATATGTTAGTGGAATGCTTGTATTTTTGTTTGCCACTTAGTTTTCCTTTTAAATGTTTCAATTACAGCTGTAATGTTCTAAAGTGGTGTGAACTTTTTTGAACTGTTTTGCAGTTTGCACTCCCACTGTTTTCTTTGATGCTCTGAGTTTCTCTCTTTATGTACTTGATGGATTTCACATGTATTTTATTAGAGCTTCACTCTACAGAATGTGATTTTTAAGGCTTGCAAATGGTTGTTCAAATATACCTTTTAAAAAGAGGGAGTATGAAAAGTCTGTAGGAAGCAGGAGTGAATTGCATCTTGTTCTTACTGACATTCTGAGTGTAGTAAACACTGAGGAGTTCCACTCAGTTTCTGTTGCCTGCCTCCTCCCCCTTTACACAGAATCACAGAATGTGAGGGGTTGGAA
>NW_010301295.1:3308-7839 GCF_000700745.2 Antrostomus carolinensis | reverse complement strand
AACCTTGCCATGCAAACCCAATACACATGTGTTAGAGAGCTGCTGAATCTGAGAAGTTGGCAAAGACGAGGCTGCCGCAGCTCTGTGCCCCATGTCCAACCAGTTGTGGGGTTGTACACATATTCCCAGTAGGCACACACACAGAGCACACGTATACAGCACATATATGCATATATACACAGCTGGACACACAGACAACACAGACAGAAGTGTCTCTGTGTCCTCACACATGGGGCTCTGCCAGGCCCCATGTGGCCAGAACAGATGGTAGGGCAGCGTGTGAAAGGTGGGCACGGTGCTGAAGGAGGCTGAAGAAAGAGTTTCAACAATGAGAGTGTGAGACGTGATGGGTCTTCAAGCCCAATGGCGCATCTTCACCTATGTTGTCATCCACGCTCATTAAGTAATCAGACACTGACCTTCTTTTAGTTCCCATTTATTCAGTCATCACTCTAGCAGGGATTCCAATATGGGAGGAGTCACACAGACCATGCTAAGCAGAGCTGATCAAATAATGAAAAAACAGCTTGGGAGACTGTTCACTGAACAAAAATCTGATTAGCCTGTATCTGCCCTCTTATTATTCATTGCTTATGTATGCTCGAACAATTGAAAATGTGGTGCGTATAAATATTTTAAGAAAGCAAATTTCAGGCTTTTACTCATGACTACTAACATCAGGAAATTATTCTGTCATTCATCTTTTGCTGAAGCAAAAGTAAGTTGTTTTTTAATAACAGGTTTTTGTAACAATACCTACTGCTGCAGGTGCTGAAGCTCTGCCCATGTCAGAAACATGTTTTCTTTAATTCTGATACGTGAAATACATCCAGAAAAGGGAAGCCACTTACCAGCATTGCCAGATGAAATATTTGCAGTCATACCTCCAGTGATAAGGCAACATCAAGTGACTTTTTAAGTGACTAACCACAAAGCAGAAGTGCTTTGATTAAATCCAGCTTTGATTAAGCACTTGAATAGTCACTAGGATCAATTTATGAAGAATCCAAGGATCAAAGAGAATCTCAAATAGTACTGGTCTAACTCTTCCAAGTAATGAATATATCGCTAAAAAGCAAGATCAGGAACAATTTGTGAACAGAGGAGTGTGAAAATCTGTCAGTAAAATGGTCATAGTGAGTAATGTGACCAGCTCCAATAATGGAGAAGAGCTTGAGCTCTCTCAAAACAGAAAACTCCTCTTTTCTTGCAAGATCTAAGAGACATCTAAGAGAGTTGCATTAAAAAGCATGGCTGAAACAGCCCCGTGAAGAATATATCAATGCTGCTAGCAACAGTGGCAGCTGATGGGAATTACTGAGCAGAGGTCAGAAGGATATAGCTGAGCTCCAGCACAGAGCTGTGGGGCAGAGCTGTCAGGGGAGCCTTCCTGAGCAGGTGGCCATGGTGGCCCTGGCAAGTCGTGGGGTTGCCCTTGAGCCCAAGACGTAACATAAGGCTTTTGGAGCTTTGCTTGGGTTCACTTGGACTTCATTT
This sequence comes from Antrostomus carolinensis, assembly GCF_000700745.2. Taxonomy (NCBI): domain Eukaryota; kingdom Metazoa; phylum Chordata; class Aves; order Caprimulgiformes; family Caprimulgidae; genus Antrostomus; species Antrostomus carolinensis. The sequence continues at coordinate 6,342 of NW_010301295.1, read as the reverse complement.
AGCCTTATTAAGTGGGCTCCTTCTACTCCATGCTCTTCCTCCAGTCTTAGCTGGCTTTCAGGGGTAATGATTAGTAATGAGACTACTATACTAAGGACTGAATTGCTTTCTACAAACACCTCAGATATTTCCATTGCCACATGACAGCACTTGACACCCAGTGCAGGATGCAGATGAGAAAATAATGGACAAAGCAGAGTGTGTGCAACAGAGGCAGAGCTGAGGGATTTCTAACTTCTGAGTTAATTTTCGAATGGGTTGGCATATCTGCACTATCTACAAAAAAAGTTGTCAGAACTTTCCTTTTTTTTTTGCAAAAAAACCCCTTCTCATTCTAACAGGAAATGTACAACCAACTAAAGAAGGAACCAATCAACAGATCATCCCAAAGAAACAACAAAAACTCCAACTCAAACCATCCCCAAAGCACGTTTTACCCCAGGAAGGGAGGAGAGCCAGAGACACCAGGAAGGCCATTAGGGCATAGTTTCTGGCATATGCAAGCACGCAAATAACAGCTCATGAGATCTGAAATTGCCAGCAGGTATCTCTGGATGACACCAGATACCACTGAATGCATAATACTTCCGGATGAAAGCATATAACTACAGAAGAAATATGTTCCAAGATAGATCCTTGGCAGGACTTTGAAATTACTTAGCATTAGAAATGTTGTAAGCATTTAGTCACTGAAACAAAAGCCTCAGGTCAGATGTCTAAGATGCCTTTGGGAGGTGCAACTGTATGAGGTTAGGAAGCAAAAGTAAATCACTGGTCAGCAGATATAAACAGATCGCTTTGTACCATGCCAGGACAGTTTTACTGCTCATTTACAAACCTGGGATGAGCTCTTGTTTTTATTGCAGGTTTTGTCTTTTCAAGCTCGAGGTTCAAAGTTTACAACTGTAGTTTTGTCAGAGCTGAAAAGGCTTCTGGAAAAAATATAAGCAGAGTGTCTGCTTCCAGAGATTGTGAGAATCAGTATCTATTTTATTTCTGTAAGACTTTTTTGAGTCTCTGAACAGTTAGTTAGTCACAACTTCCAGCCAAGACTAATTGTACCTGACAAAGTTTTTCATTAAAGGAAAGGATAAATGGCTCCTTAGCCTCCTGTTTGTCTCCACAGATGCAGTCAACATGCTTTTCAATAGGCTTTTTATGGACTTCCACTGAGGCCTTTTGGCTGCCATTGTACCTCTCATAATTAATTCTGCCCTGCACTTGGGCCATGTATTTACGAACAGTCTCGTTTTGCTTAGTGGCAGTCCTTTCTCCTCAATTAAAATGTGTGAGACTGCTGAGCGTGACGTGCTGCTGATTTTGTGCTACTTTTTAGTAATCCGTGGCAGAAAGAGAATGCAAGAGTTAGGAGAACTGATGTATTGTTTCCTTCAAATCTTAAAAAACTTAGGATTGCTTTGACTTGCTGATACATTGAAAACTATGAAAAGATGAGCGCAAGATGGTGTGGTTAAAAGCCTGCTGATGATTTCCAATGTAGGAGAACAACCAGCTCCCACGGGATGGGTGATCGCCAGGGCAGCAGCGCAGGGCAGGGAGCTCCACTCCCTCTGCAAGCATCTTAGGCAAAAATCCCTGGAAGGAGGTCCAAGGGTATGGACAAAATGAGGATCAATTGCTCAAGAATTGCCCCAGAGTTACACTTGAACACCAATAATACCAACAACATTGTGGTGGTTCTGCAGCTCCTCTCCTGCCCCTCTCATTCACATTGTCTGGGTAGTAGGTCTTGCCTGCAACCATAACCTGGCCTGCACAAGAGAGGATGCTGAGACTTGTGCATCATGGCATTGTCCTGTTTGTTGGCTTTATATTAATGAAAGCATCATACCCTTAACTCAATGTGGTTCAAAACCTGAGAGTAGTTAAAACCTGCTTTTCTAGTCAGAAAACTAGAATGAAAAAAGTGTGCAAAAAAGACTTCCCAGACTTCAATAGGGAGTATATGACTTTTTTTTTTGGCGTTACAGGAAGAAACAGATATGACTGGGACTTCAGAAGTCCTTCACACAAAAAACCCCCTTTGTTTTGTATGTGACATTTCATGCAACTTGCTTTTGCTTGCTCTAGGACTCTCCGTACCATCGAAATTTAAAACTGTGCCTCCCCCTTCCATTCCCAATTCTTCCTGCCAAAGCACCTTGAGGAGCCTGAGGAACATGGGAACACAGCTATTCATAAAGACGTAAAGCATTGTTCCAATCAGGTAAGGTAGAATTAAAAACATGCTGACGTGCACATCACAGCAATTGCCTTCTCTGTGTTATCCCAATGTCTCTGTTAGAAATTTTTGACCTTCAAAGGTTTAGGCACTTTTATCAGATTTAGAATTATCCCCACCCAATGAAGGATTTACACTGGGAAAGCTTTATTGGGGCACAGACAAACTTGCTGTGAGTTTGCCGCATATTATGATACGCTGCTTACCCAATGTGTCAGGCCAGCTCTAACCAGTTATCCATGTTTACCATTACGTGACTTTCACCTTTTATCTCTATCTGAAGACAGAGGTCTGGAAAATAAATGGGGTTTTTTTTTCAATTAAAAAATAAGCTTGGATGACAAAATGTTAAAATCATACCTTAAAACTACATGCAGATATGCTAACTTTTCTTAGGACTCACAATGACATTCAGGAGCTGTGAATAGGATGCTCTGAGACCCATTCTAGCCTCTGTGCCAGTTGCTCTTGCAGCCCCTTAGTGACTCTCTACCACTCTCAGTTTCCAATTTACATTGAAACATTATTTCTGCAGTTGCAAATCCATATCAAACAATAAATTGTAGTTGCCTTCTTCAGAGCACAGCTCAAACAAGTCTTGATTCACTAACAAGATTTCTTTCCTTTTAAAGTTTGCAGTAAGTTTCACTTTTTTTTGCCTCTTCACCTCTGCTGATAACCAGGATGTTACTGTGTTTGCAGATGTGTTTTGAAATCTGCTGTTCAGGCTTGGCTTTGACTCTCTGTCTCTGCTTTGTGTTCCTTTGCAACACTTTGGTCAGTATAAACAAC
>NW_010301295.1:0-3280 GCF_000700745.2 Antrostomus carolinensis | reverse complement strand
AAGTGAGGAGCCCCACAAACTTTGGCCTATCAGTATTCGTAGCGACGAGTCTTATTACTGAATATAAATAAGTGTCATGAAAGTAAACTACGTTATCTTTTTGCTGAGGCTTTTTTGGAGGTATTTCCTTAGTTATCCTATTTTACCTACAATCTGAGGATGCTGATGTTTGCAACTAGATAAATACCCTATCCTATGCACTTTTCTTTGTAATTAATCCGTACAAACAAGTTGGAGTCAAAACGGTCTCTGGTTGCGCTTAACTGCGCAATCCTGACACATTTGTATTAATCTCCGTTCTAACATCCGCTGTTTTACAGATGTGTGAGAGGAATTAGATTAACTTCTGAGAGAGGGAGATTGGGAATTAGGGATTTAAAATTTTAATTAGTCCATTTCAAATATAGAGCAGAGCTACAGAAAGAGCAAAACATTCTTATTTCTGCGACACAAAAATATGAGGGACAGAAACACTAATTTAGGTAGGAAGTTACATTTGGAAAGAAAATGGAAACTATTGATCTGCTAATAATATTTTTGCCTTAGGAATACTTTGAGCACAGAATGCAATTACATACTTAGTGTTTCAGTTTAGTACCATCTTCACTAATATGAGTGTCTAAATGAAATGAAAGAACAACAGTAACTTGTAAGATTTGTTCATTATGCTTGAGTGCTATATTTGCTATCAATACAGCAACTCTAAGAAAGCTGAACCATGACTTAGTGGGTGGCATCTTAGATGAAAGATAGTAACAGCCAAAATAAAGACATCCAAAACCCAGCTTGCAGTGCATACCCATAGCAACACGACTGCTATGTTATATACCTAGAATGCTCTGTCTACTTTACTGAAATGGGCTGAAGTTCCTTGCTAATTTGGGAGCTCGCAACATGGAAAACTTTTTTTTAAATCTATTTTTATGATAAAATATAAGACAAATTATGTGAGCTGGTTTTGTAAATAAAAATAAAAGAAATCACCATGAAAAAATATTAACTGTTTAACAAATTATTTGAAACGTGCAAACATCTGTATGATGTAGTCTCCTCTATAATCAGAGAGATTTGAAAATATGCACAGTTAGAATGGTATCATCAAGAAGGAAAGTGTAGATAGATTCGAATATGTCTAAACTGGTCTAGTTGATTTAACAGAAATGTATTTGATTCTTCATCAGCTTAAACATTTTCCTTATCTTTCTATCTATGTCTCTTCCCATCACATGAACTAACCAGTGAGACACTCAGCATTTTCAGTGTACTGGTCCTCATATCATCTAATGATACAGCTCAGGTCAGAAAAATAATATTGCCTTTATGTAGGACAATCCTACAGGCTCAAACACACAATCAACTTAATCTGGTTTTCAGAGCTATAATGTGTTGACTGCAATGAGTAGTTGACTGCATGTATGCTCTTAAGTTCCAGAAAACTCAAGGTAAGAAGTACAAGCTTAAACCCTGTGGAAGTAGAAAGATACTCTGTTGAGTGGAGAATAAAAGTTCTGCACATACTAACATGCACACTTAAAAGACTTTATACAGTAAAAATTTCAAAATTTGTACCTCCAAGGAATATTTCCAATATTCCTGGAAATTTCTGCCAAGCTCATCCAAGTTCCATAAAGGTTTTATGTTTTAATCTGACCACGGCATGGTAAAGCTCTAGGTAATGTAGGAATCAGCCTAGTGTCTGTTTGCTAGGCTCAGTCTGACATCAGCGGTGGTAGCCTTTTGCATGATGTCAGCCTTTTGCCTATTGAAGCACTCACTAGGATATGGGAAACTTCTGGTCTTAGACAGTCACAGTGTGGAGGCAAAAACAGTGGCTTTATGAAATTCTTGTTGAATCTTGTATGTTTGGCATCTAGGAGTGGCAGGCAAAATGGAAGGAAATTACTTTGTAGCTTAGACAAGGAAAATAGGGTTTCCATCCCTTCTGTCTTAATTATTTCTACTTTCAGTTTTGTGGGGAAAATTACCACTTGCAATGATTAAAATGCTCTATTCTATTTTATTCTACTCCTTCTACTGCCCTCATCAGCACTACCTCTGAGCAACAGAAATGCACCATTCAGTGTAGTCATAACCACTCACATGCAGTTCCCTTTTTCCCAGCTGGTCCCTAAGGAAGAACTTTTTGTTGTATCATGTTTTGTTCTATAGTGCTCTTCCTTTGAAGATACACTTACCTAAGTTCACAGACTAAAGCCTTTCTAAATGCTCAAGTCCCTCTTAGATAGTTTGGTGTATACCAAAGTCACAGGATAAATACCAACTGTAAAAGTGCTGCCATTCAAAATGTTGGCACACTTGATGTGCACTGATGTCTCACGTGACAGGCAGGTACCGCCAGCTGCCACTCTCTAAAACATGGCACACTGAGTAACAAGGGGCTGCACTGGCCCTTCAGTGGGCATTTGGAATGGTTGATTCCAGCTGCCCACAGAAGCATCAGAGGCAACCCAGGGGTTACACCAATGCTGGCACTCCAGCTCTGCTGCCATCTGAGCCCAGGAGGTTACAATTTTTTTGAATGTGGTGGTGAATGACAGCCTCAGTGGCTCTATTACTGAAATGAAACAGACTATCTTTGTCTCATGTGCTTATGCATGAAAAGTTTGCTGTTCTTCAGTCTTGTATTTACAGTACTTAGCTAGATAATTTCTAATTCAGCACCTGTAATTTGCAGATATCATTATATCAGCAAAAATCACTCCTGAATCTCTATTATTTCTAGCCTGTTTGACTGATGATGACTGAATCAGTGCCTTTAGATTAATTAACAAAATACTAAACCTAATCTATATAATAATGAGTTATCTAAAGAGGCTTTTATAGGAATACAAAAATAGTGGAGGCTCTGGCTTCAAGTTTAATTGACATGATGGGGGGAAAAGACTGCAAAGGACAGTAGCCACATCAAGGAAGGTCAGTGAGGCTGGTAAAAGGCAGTGAAACTGAGTTTCAGAGTGAATCATTCAAGCTGTGAAATGGGCAGTATGCACTGGGACAGAAACCACAAGCTCTCTTTGCCAAAGCATATATAAAGCCCCTATCTAGGTTTCAGCCCAAGGACAACTTTAAGCTGATACCACCTGCAGGGGGGAGATGAGGGGCTGTGAAAAGACTTCTTGTCTTTCCTGGCAGAGGGAATGTCTGCGGGCTGACATAACCCTGCATATAATATAGGGCAGCTATACTATTTAAGAGGTCACTGTGTGGATGAAGACAGTGTAGGCTGTAAGGGACAGAATTGCAAGCAGAATTGCAACCC
>NW_010301294.1:4427-5890 GCF_000700745.2 Antrostomus carolinensis | reverse complement strand
AGCCATTCTCCACTCAGCCTGTACTCGTGCTTGGGGTTGCTGCAACAGAGGTGCAGGACCTGGATCTGCACTGGTGTCAGGCAGATGTGGGCGATTACAAAAGACCCTTCTACGTTACTGACAGACAGCTTTATTCTCCAGCTCACTAGAAGAAATGGCTGACAGAGCTCCCTGGCTCACTTCTAGTTCTGTTGATGCCAGTAATCCAGACCTGCTGATTTCAGAGAGCAGTAGCCCAGGCTACTTAACATCTGCAGTTCCTGCAGTGAAAGGCACCATTCTCACTTCATGCAAACAAAGTGATCTGCACTTCCTCCAAGTCAAGAACTGCTCACACACTGTACTTGCCTGCTCTACAAGTTCAACAGTTCCACAATTTCCACCTAGGAATGATCCGGTGCCATTACTTGGCTCCTTTCATTCATGCAAGAGTTTCAGGGTCCTGCCTGCCCATACCGATCCATTCTGCTGGACAGAAACTGGTATCAGGTCAATGGCTCATCAGGAGGTAAGTCTAAAACAGCATTTTAATTGTCTGATTAAATTTCCATGTAATATTGTGGAGGGAGCTGCATGATGTTCAGCACCGATGCCATCCTGGTTAATCGTTCTCACTATGATATATATTTGCTATACTACTGTAAGTATATGTGAGCTTATATATTGGGACATGCCAGCTTATTTACCGATCTCCATTTTCACCTCCAGTCTCCCCGGTCTCAGCAGAGCCTCATCAATCAGGTCAGGTCTGTTGGTCATTCCTAAATTCAAAGATTAAAACAAAATAAGCATTATCTGAGCTTACTAAGTGGGTGTCCAACTCCTGAATACAGCCCACAGAGCTACGAAGAGACCTCAGAGAGTCTCAAGACAACAGACCAAAGACACTCATCTCCAGAAATATTGGAAAAGTCATCCCTTGAAGTAGAGTCAGGGCAACAGGGATGAAACCTGCATCTGTGGAGCTCCTGGCATCAAAACAACCAGACAACCCAGCTAGAGAGGCTGCACTCTGTCATACGCCGATACATCGATGCACGTCATTCCTTGCAAGTTTTCTTAAACTATGGAACACTTGTTATCAAAAGCCAAAGGAGGAAATTGTTAAAAGCAGCAATATCACCCCACCACAGCACCATCTCCCTTTAAATCTGCTCCTGATGCTGGTTAAACAGCGGTCATTCCGTTTGGATTAGTGCAAACGGATCCCATACCAGTAATGATAACCTAACTGACCTACAGCAAACAAAATATCACCAGTTTTCAACCAGACCCCATAAAAGAGCAAGTAAGGACCATCATACCAATCACTAGGATGTTATTGAGCTGCTCGACTCCATCAATTTTAGACAGCAACTGGTTTACAACGGTGTCATGGACTCCAGTGCTACCCGCCATGCTCCCTCTCTGCTTGCAGATCGCATCAATCTCATCAAAAATGATGATATGCACCCCGCTGTTTG
>NW_010301294.1:0-4391 GCF_000700745.2 Antrostomus carolinensis | reverse complement strand
CACATGTCATCACTGAGAGCAATCCAAACAAAACAGGAACTTCTGGAGAAGCTCAGCCACAGAGATACAGAACACTGATACCTCCGAGTGTTTTTAGTACCACATGACTCATGTACCAGGTCCTGTTCCAGAAGAACATCTTGCCATCCTCCAAAATGGGGTGGCTGGTGGGCTTTGCCCAAAGACAGAACCTCACAGCTGACACTGGTAAGGGAAGCAGCGTTCCAAGGCAGGGGACTAGACTGAACAAGAAAAGCACGAGCCCAAAGCTGGAATGCACAGCTCAGGTGAAGGTGACAGTCCTCAGGACCTGGGAAAGCCCTTTCTCCAAAAGGGAGACGGAGAACAAAGCACGTCTGTGGAGGGATGCACCCAGTGTGGGAAACACCCGGGGCTGTACTCAAGTTAGTAAATATACAACTTGCCAGAGAAGCTTTGTGCTTAATATTTCTAAGGAGTCCACTCGTTCAGTGCCGATCAGGAACAGAACTGCTTATTTCCAGGTTCGCTCAAAGGTGAAGCAGTTGCAGCTGGTTAAGAGAACAGGACCCTTTTTGTGACCATATTGTGAAGCTTTTTCCCTTCAAATTCCACCTCTAAAACATCTTTTGTGGCCAGTGGAGACCACATTAACACTGAGTAAATGTGCCGTCGCTGGCAACCTGCCCCAGACACGAGTCATTACAATACCAACCTTTTCGAGACCTTTTTAATCTCCCAACTTGTCATCAGGACCATCCCCTCCAGCCAATATCAAGTCTATTTTAACAGGTGTGTTATTGCAAAGGAAAAGGAGCTCACAGCTTTCAGTTACAGTGCAACAAGCAAGAGAGGAGGGGATTGTTTACATCTGCAGGGGTTACCATGCAAAGCTGACTTTATGGATTAATAAATCTTTTGCAGAAGAAAATTAAATGACTTCAAGCCACGAGCAGAACCTGCAGTCTTGTTAGGGGTAAATAAAATTAAGGGATATAATGTCCTTTGCTCACGCCTTCTGAAAAGACTTCCCTATATTTAATTGTGACTTGCCTGAAATTGCATTTTCTTTACTAGAAAATCTCATCAAGATTAAGCAATCCACAGCAGAGAAAAATTCCCATAGCACACATGAAATAAGTATTTACACCTTCAAACTAAAGATTGGACTTTTGATAGCCAGTTAAAGTAACAGAATAAAAAAAACACGTTTGGAAAAAACAGCATCTTTATCTCCACTTCTAGTTTCAAAGATCTATACTGTCTAGTTTCAAGAAACTATTCTTATCCATTAGTCTTCTGCTGAGAAAAATTAATGACGTATCGATTAGAACACTTCAAGGTTTATTATATACTTATATTATAATAAACCTGTAACCCAAAAAACCTGAAACCGTGGAAGTTTCTTTGAAAATCATCCTATGTTATGTGCCACCTGAATTGAGTAGTAAAAATCCAACTAGATTATGTCTTCCCCACAAAAAAAAAAAAAAAAAAGAAAGAAAAAACAGAGCAAAAATTTTTGCAATCCCATTTTTAAGCACTTTCTGAGCAGGTGACACACCACATAAAGCACAGCACAGCAGGATGGGCCCTGCTGTATCACTTCAAAATCAGTCTGCAGGGAATTTAAACAAACTGTCCATCTTCAGCACAGTTGGACGACCAGCTACCTTTTCAGGTTCCAAGATTATTTTTGCAACTGACAGTGTCCAAATCTGTAGCACACTAATATCCAGTGACTCGCGAGGAGTAACTATAATCACAGGCTAAGCAGTGACTCAGTCTTTTCATGCAAGCAGCAATTTGCTGATTATAAACCTCCTTTCCGGTCATTTTTAGGCACATTCACACTGCCCATGCTATTTCTCTATGTTTGCATTACCCTTCTTTGTTCTTCTTCTGCATCAGCAAACAGCTTGCGGATGTTGGCCTCAGATTCACCCACGTATTTATTGAGGATTTCTGGACCATTGACCACCTTTGGTTCTCTGGCATTCAGCATCTTGCCAATCTGTCTCGCCATAAGCGTTTTGCCACAGCCTGGAGGTCCATACAGGAGAATGCCTTTGACGTGCTTGCAGCCTAGAACAAGAGAGAACAAGTTTAGAAAGCAGGATCAGGATGGAAACAGCAATATAGTAAAGAGGGAATTGCTGCTCATGGTCACGGTGCTTTCACAGGGGTCTGTCAGAGACCTGTGTCAGCCTCAGCTCTGCTCGGTGCCTTTATCAGCCCAACTCAAACACAGAATTCCCAGACTGCATCAGAGTTGTTCCAATGATCTGGTAACAGCCAGGAAAAATAACCCACAGACCAGCACAAATGCTGCCCCCTGCATCAGGCATGCAAAGCCAACGGCCAAGGACTGAAAACCTGAATTATAACTCCTGGTTAGTTGTACAAAGAGACAGAGATCACTTGGTAAATGTGTGAGTAACACACTTTTCAGCTGACCCAACCCCAAGAGCAGGTCCCAGGGATGCTGATCATCCCCAGGCACTGAGGGGTTGCAGGTGCTTTATTTTACATCACCAACTCCTTGAACACCAAGCAAAGATGTACTGGTAATTCAGGACAAGCGTGTCCTGCATCTGGTTCACTTCTCTCTTCTCTTAGAGGGACACACAGTGCCTACAAAAGCAGCCTTCTTCCACAGAAGAGTTTCAACTGAGTTTAATTTTCAGGTGTGGAAGGAAAATGAAGCATCAAATCCTCAAAGTTACTCAGCTGACAGTGAGCTCCTAGCGCAGACACAGATCAAACACATTAATCTGATTCTTGAAAGAGAAAATGATGGGGTTTATCATGTCATAATGCCTCACTTTTTACCCTTGTATTGGGCTTTAATGAGCCCCATATCATATACCCAGCTCTGATTCCAAGTTTATAGGACAAAGAACAAGTAAACTGAAAAAGGCTTCTAAGAACCACTAGAACCATCAGCCCAAAAAGCTTGACCTGTAACTAGAAAGACCTGAAAAATTCTAATTTCTTCAAATAACAGGACTTTGATCACTGTGTGTGAGCACTGGCATTTAAACTCTCTCCTCTATGGAAACAGAGGGTACAATGGATGCAAGTTCATGCTGGGAACATCCCAGTTAGCAACAGGCACAACTTTCCTGAGTGTGTAGGTAACTCCTGACAGAGGTTCCCAAGTGTGGACAAGAAAGTTTTCCCTGAAGGATTCGTGGAATTCTGGATATTGAGTTTGTGAGTCCCTGACATATTTTATCAACTGCGTATCCTTCTGCCTGAACATTTTATGCTCTGCCTTACACGATGCTGAGGGAGGTCGTGGTACCAGCACACGCCTACAATGAAGTCTGGTTTATTCTTTTAATGGGACTATCAGCATTTAAACAAGATCTAGGCAGAGAGAAAAAGGAACTGCATCAAGACAAAACCTTTTTCCTGGAAGCAATCCAAAGGGGCTGCTGTTGGAAAATCCTGAAACAGGAGAGCAGAGATCATGTATCAGCACCAAGTTTTAAACACGGAGCACCAGACACAGGGAAAACCTCAAAGAAGTGGAAAGCCCGAGTTTCATAGCAGAGGCATCTAACTACAACCACAGCAAAGGAAAATAGAAGTTACCTAGAGAAGAAAAGAGACGGGAGCTACACACTGCTCAATTGAAATGACATCTACAAGACTCAGGAGCAGAGCGAGTTTGGATATTGTCTTGTCACAAGGTGGGGAGGAAAGAGAAGAGAGAAATATAGAACTTCCTCTGTCTAGATCCTTGTATTCCCAGCAGACCTCCTTTCTCTGTTTTCCACTTGACATTGAAGAATAGAGAGTAAACACAAAACTACGAGTAAACAAATTTATTTTCAACATTTAGGACACAGCAGATATCTCAGTAGTTTATTTCTCCCCATGCAATTTCCAGCACAATAAAAAGTGTCAGTTCCTTTGCCCATGGAAAAGAAAGATGTGCAGATAGCAAAGCACTCAGCCTGCATGGACTCAAGATGTCCTGCTCATTTTTCAGACCATCTTGGCCACACACAGCACCAACAAGCTGACAGACTCCTGCACCTACTGCAGTAATAACTGACTGGTGGCACTGTCATCCTCACCAACCAGACCGGTGAGGACATCCCAAGGAAAGAGACCTTGAGACAAGCTGTAACCTCTGCAGCCTGTGGGAAAACAGCACTTTTGGAACCTGCCTCCACAAAAATCTCCACTTTGAACACAAGTTTTTAATTACAGAGGAAGGGAATTTAGCAGCACCTTCTCTTTTTCTCTTGCTCCATCTCACTGATGCACAAGGTCCCTACATATGGTGCTCCAGACAACAAATGAAGAACACAAGATATCACTATATTTGTAGATAAAAAGCCCTATGTGTTGTTTCAAGAAGACATACCTAAAACCTTAGAAATCTTGAAGTCTTAATT
>NW_010301293.1:0-10505 GCF_000700745.2 Antrostomus carolinensis | reverse complement strand
CGGGCCTTTCCCCCCTTGGCCGCCGGGCGTCTGGCGGTGGAGCTGAAGGGCCTTAACGTGCGTCACCGCAGCCTCTTGTCCCTCGGCTGGGGGCAATGCCGGGGGGAGTTGGTGGCTGTACACAGAAAAAGTTGTTTTCACGTCCTTCTGTTGCGTTGGCCATACCAGTGCAGCCAGGAGAACAGGCTGAAGGCTTCAGCCAGCACTGGAAGCATCTTCCCGGCCGTGAGATAAAATTATCTTCCAGATTATACTTGTATACAGATAATAAGATTTGGTTTTGTCACTTCAGTCAGAATTTGTATTTTCTACAAGATTAAAAGTCAAGATATCTCTTCCAGATTTTTTTTTTCACTCCTTGGAAAAACAAATTTAACATGCAATTTTCTGAAAGAGCTGTAAACACAAAATATTCAGCTGCACTGTCCATAGGAAACAACTTCTTAGAATAGTCAATGCAGCTAACAGTCTACCTGTGTTGAAAATTCATTTCCAGTCTAATGAATCCCTTGACCCTGAAACTTCAACTGTATCACTGTTTAGTCTTTTTAAATCTGGATTATCTGATCTTTAGAACTTGGTATTTGTGACATTTATCCTAGTTACTGACATCATTGTTGTGAGTTTCCTACACAAGTGGCTAGACTTCTGAGATACATTGAATTACTTTCATGGTCTGAAACAAAGAAGGTATTTGGGCTGCCTTAAATCAAATAAACACTTGATTTAAAAAAAAAAATAAATAAATTGGTTTAATTAAACCAGTGTAAAAGCTACGCCAAGCCTCCTGTATAGGGTTTCCTTTGGTCAGGTACATTGGCTGTGTTTGAAATGGAATAATGAATGTAGATGTCCTGACTGTCAGTGGGTGTCATTGTGCATTCACAGTGCATCTCAACCTTGATCTTGGCAAATGTCACCAAGGGGATATGTGTTGTTGATCATAAATATCTTTGTATTTATGCTCACATTGTTTCTGTGGCTTACTTTATTTTTGTTTTAAAGGCTGCTCACTGCAGGAGATAATTATTTGACATTCAAGCTTGTAGTTACTTATATTTTTCTCTTGCTTCCACCTCAACTAATTTTTTTCTTCTTTTTCTCCTTACAGCAATTGGAAGACTTTGTGAAAAATGTAAGTATATCTTCTACATGTAGTTGCTTGAGAACATGGTTTTGTGGTTAGAGCACACAGTTTGGATTTGGGGATTGCATTCTGGTTTTGCTTTAATTAGGAACTTGATGTCACTCTTCGAGATGGGAACAGTTACTTGTGGATTACAAGTGTAAATCGATGAAGACTTACAAAGTTGCATGCTTAAATAGATTGTTGCACAAATGCATGCTGTTCTAGAGTCTGTGCTGCCAGCATTTTCAGTAGCTGAGGCTACAGTGACTCCCTTGATTGATTCCTTGTAATCTGTGATACAAAATGGTCAGCCTGATGATTTCAAAGCAGGAAAAAAAAATGGGGTTTTGGAATCTGACTTCTTCACACTTTGAGAAAGGTTCCTTCAGCATCTGGGAGAATAAGAAATGGAGGGGGGGAACATCTAGAGTTAGAGCAGAAAAACCCCACAGAATCAGATGACAGTAGAAGGGAAGAAAGCATATGATCCATCATTAGATCTTTGTAGGGGGACAGAACAAATAAGATTGCTAGTTTGTGACTCAAAAATAGTATGAAAATAAGGCAAGTGGGGAGAAGCATGGTCTGAAGCAACAAGATTGTTTTCAAGAGCGCTCAGCAGTGAAACAGGTTCCTGTTGGTAGTAGTTGAGGGCTGTCGTGCTGGCGATTTAAGAACAAGTCAGATAAGCTGTTTGTGGACAGAGTCAGGATTAGATGCCTTGGGAACCGGTAATAGGATATGCAGCCTTTCATCCCTGGGTCAGCGTCTGGGATAAGGTCCAGCACGGCAGAGACTGTCCATGGCATCTGATGGCTGAGCGCCTGTGTGAAATGAGTACTTGCGTTTCACTCAGTTCCTTGTGAGGAAGCAGGAGCAGCTTTTGTGAAATGGCTGTTCATGCCAGTTTGCTCTTTCTTTGGCCTTCTCACAGGTGAAGGATTAAAGGGACCACAAGTACAATCTCTTACCTGATCTCTTTGAGGACAGTAACTCCAGACTTGTGTTGACGTGGTGCTGTGGGAGAAGCTTGCAGGAAAGGACACTAGTCCTGTCAGCCCAGCAGTTTTTTCACAAGTGAAAAATTCAGGAAAAGTTATGGAGTAAAAGTAATGGTGTGATCTAAGCAGGTGCTGGCTAATCACAGAAGCAGTGAGTTTGGGTTTCTTCTCTGATGGTGAATGCATGAATAAATAAAAGTTAATTAAAAACCCAAATATTGCAGGCTGCTTGCCCTTGTTCCTCACAAGTCTGTATTGCAAATACAAAGTTGCACCCTGTGCCTGCAAGATAAATTTCTGCAGTTCAATTGTATTGTCTTTGAGTGGATAGGCAAGGTCTTTGGCTGGAAAGCTTTTCCCCTTCGATGTAGGGGTGGAGAAAAGGACGTTCTGTAACCAGAGGTTCTGCTGTACTTGCAGGTGATGGCAAATGTGTGATCTGTGACTCGTACGTGCGGCCCTGCACTCTGGTGCGCATATGTGATGAGTGTAACTACGGCTCGTACCAAGGGCGCTGCGTGATCTGCGGGGGCCCAGGAGTGTCGGACGCCTACTACTGCAAGGAGTGCACCATCCAGGAAAAAGATGTACGTTGTCATCCAGTCTCCTGTTGAATGGGCTGTGTCTTTATTTAGTAGCCCTGCTTACCTTTGAGGGGCTTGGTGCTGCTGAAAGTAGTGTTGGGACATGGGGCGCTTGGGTTCCGCTGCCAGTGTTGGCGCTGGTTTTCATTACCTCCTACCTTTCTTCCCCTGTTGGTAGCTCCCCATGTTTGCAAAGCATTTTGAGATACCCTAGCATTCTAAATATCCTAGATATTCTAAATATCCTAGATATTCTAACTCTTCATTGCGAAGGATCTTTGACTACTTGGCACTGCACACTCACGATTCACTTCCTCCACATGCTGCAAGTTACCACTTTAAGTTGTTATCTTACTAGATCTCTCAGCTCAGGTTTTATCAAGGTCAGAGATAGTCCAGACGCTGCAAAGGCAGTGGCAGGAGCAGCTCCTCACTAGAAGTCCATAATCAGCCACTGACCAAGGGCACGTGTGGTACTCTAAGGCCTATGGAGTCACCACCTATGTTTTCCTTTGGATTGCAACATAAAGTTAGATCTTAATGTCCAGTCTCTGCACTACTAATTGTGTTTTACAAGTTTAAAGTTTCTTGTACAGTTTCAGTGGGATATGATTTATTTATTTTTATTCTTTTCTGGAATGGCCTGTATTGTAGACATCTCTTTTTCTGCTAACACTTTTTGGTGTAGCAATCCCTTATTTCTTTAGTCACTGGTATAATCTTGTGTCGAAAGATAGTCGCTGCACATGTGAAATGAGGCAGCTGTTCACCCCTTCTGAGGTGCTTGTTAATATCCAACACGATGAGTGCAGGACATGAAGAACCGCAAATGAAGTGGTAAAAAGACCTTAGGAAGAAGCAAGAACATGATGCTTACAGATGCAGCATCCCCAGAATATGGACCTGATAGCTGTGAGAGTGCCTGTTAAAGGTTGTTTGGGTTTTGACGCTTTGCAGATACTGTCTCCAGCACACTCTAATGACAGTGCAGAACATGCTGAGAGAATGGCTCAGGTTGATTTAGAGGAACGTGCTTAGCTGAGTGAGTAGCTGGTTTAATTCTCTGCACTGCCTTCATTTTCTCTAGAAGCCTGCAGCCAAATTCAGGACAGGGGTAGGACCTCCTCTGAATTTAGTCATTAGATCTGACAGGACCATAATCTGAGTATCTAAATACAGATATAAGTGCTGTGGTGGTGGTGCTCCCTCCTACTTCAGAAATACTGTGAGAAACAGTAGTTTTGTTCACTTGCCTTTGGAACCAAGACACCTGGCTCGATAAATAGGCTTGGTTTTATTTTTACCAATTCCTATTGATTCCCAACAGGCATTTTTCATAACCTAAGCTCACCTATAGATTATCATGCCTGGTGCCGGTGTAAAATAGCCAGCTGCCCTGCAAGGGAGGGTTGTGGAAAGCACAGAGCTGGAGGAGCAGGAGAATGACAGGTCAGAACTGAGGTATTTTGACAGCTGGGTGTAGGCTGCTGTGGGTGAAGGCAGTTGTGTACCAGCCAACTCAAACGTTAGGGATTACTGCAGATGTGAAATTCCAGATCTGAAACAGCAGACTTGACATGATTGACTTGCAGGATTGAAAAGTGCTGGCACGGGTGTAGGGTGCCTGGAAAGAGAAAAGTCAAGTGTGCTGCCTGTCACTATTATGGTAGCTGGTGCTGATGTGAATAAGGAAAGCAGATGAGCAGAGCTCGATACGTGAAGCTCTAACACTCCAAGGTTTCAGTCACAGCACTTCCATCATCCTCAGGAAAAGACTGGAAAGAATAGTGAAGCAAGAAGGCAAATACTAAAATGGAGGGAGGAGGTGGAATGCTGTTGGGCACGAGGCAGGTGGCCTACTTTTGGATCATTTGTTCTGATGGAGGGAGGAACGAGGTATTGTTTCACCCCACTTCAATCTGGTTAAGGGCCAAAATCCCACCTGGTCACCCAGGACAGCTCTGAGATGCAAAAAGTAATCTTACTGGGGACAGGAGCATGCTCATGTGCTGCCTCCTTAGGAGGAGGTGGAAGAATGAACAGAGCCCTGCAGTAATGCTGTCAAGGTTGTCACAGAGTCCCTGGATCGTGGGAGGCAAGGCTAGGAAGAGTCCTACTGTTGAGGTTCAAAATCAGATAAGGAGGCAGTAGCTGGAGATGGGTTGTGGCAGTTGTATGGGGGAGAGGTGATTTCTTTTTGTCCCCCTTGTGTTATTTCTACCATGCAGACCCTCCCCACCAACTCGCATCTCCTGCACAGGAGCAGGTATTGATGGGGCAGCTTGGGTGCAGTTTCTAAGGTGGCTGACATCTGCTCAGAGGCTTTCTAAATCTGATCTGCTTGGGCTTACACAACAGCCAAGGACACGTGTTCCTCTGCCTGCTGGGCCCCTCACAGCTGCTGTTGCCAGCCATAGCATTTTGCCCTCAAGAGTTATGCAGATGTTGGGCTTAGGTGGCCCATGGACAAATATTCCCTGGTACACCAAGAGGTGCATCTCTGACTTGTCTTTGCAATCACACCTTTGAGGTGGGTCTCCTCTGCTCCCTTTCTTGATTTTCTTGTGTTTTTTTCTCACCATCTACTGGAATTCAGGTACAAGCGCTTATCTGTGTAGCTGCTGTGAATAGCTGTCCTCTCCCTAGGTGACCAAACAGCCTCTGTAGTTATCAATCCAGGATGCAGGAAATCTGAGACTGAGTTCTGCTGTCACAGCTGAGAGGGGTCCCTAAACACAAGAATGGCTTGGTGACATCTAAAGCAACAAGATTCTTTTTGGCTAAGAAGGTGTAAGGTTAATCCTCTGGGCCCTATAAATCCTGTGTATCCTAATTTAGAAAGAATCCAGTCTTGAGGCACTGAGCATCCTTTTTATTAAACTGCTGATGTTATACGAGCTGTTTTCCATCTTCACCCCGAGGAAGAGAACGTCTTAGAGTGTCCTGGTTTTTGTTAAAAAAGCGCCCACCCTCTTTGTTCCACTGGCTTGCTGGTAGTAACCAGAATTGGAGGGCAGTTTGTCTGCACAAGTGTTTGAAATGTGTGTTGAGGACAGGGTGAGGAGCGTGGGAACTGAGAACCTGCTAGAACTGTGTCAGTGATGATGTTGTTCTGTTTGCCCGTCTCATAACTTCCATTCTCCTTTCTTCTTACA
Source organism: Antrostomus carolinensis (assembly GCF_000700745.2). Taxonomy (NCBI): domain Eukaryota; kingdom Metazoa; phylum Chordata; class Aves; order Caprimulgiformes; family Caprimulgidae; genus Antrostomus; species Antrostomus carolinensis. Next base: position 4,636 of record NW_010301293.1, on the reverse strand, counting down.
GAGAGATGGTTGCCCTAAGATCGTCAACCTGGGCAGTTCCAAGACAGATCTCTTCTATGAAAGGAAAAAGTATGGCTTCAAGAAGAGGTGATCCTATCTGTACGTGGCTACACCTCCTGCTGGGTTGGCAAGAGGGTCTTAGACCATCTCTGGACTTTACTATTATTGAAAACCGGTTGATTATTTTTTTCTAAAGCAGTACAAATCCAGTAGTATACTTGGGGTTGGAGAAGTGATAGACTGAGCAGGGACTGAAACCTGATCAGAACTGACTATCAGAAAGAGCAAGTGAGGGTTACTGTCTCTGGCCTTTTCAGAAGCTCTGCTGGTAGCTGTCCCAGCTCACTATAAAAACCCTTGTGGGCAAGTATTTACACCTGGAGGAGACCAGCTCAGTAAAAAGCAAATGCCCTTTCTGGTGTGGGAAAACCCCTTGCTCATGTTCTTACCAGGCCTCCTCTCAACTGTTAGAAATTGCCCCCTGCATCAGCATTGAGGAGCAGAGCGCCAATCCCATGTGTCCGATCCCCCCTCCCTTCCGCCGGCATATTTCCACGCTGCCCTGTTTTGTAAGGAACCCGCTGGTGGCTGGTGCCTTCCTAGGGAGAGCACAGCTGTTCTATGTTTTCTTTGACAGATTAATCCAAGGCCCTTTCTTGTAACTCTTTCTGTAGGATGCCTACCAATAAAGCTTCTTCTTTTGTTTTTTGGGGTTTCTTTTATTTATTTATTTTTTATAACAAGGATTTCTCTCTGGTTCATTCTGTGCCTAGCCTCTCTGGAGCTTTCTGGGGACGCACAGGATTAGCCCAGCTAGAACTGCACAATGGGTTATCTGGTTTCTGACAGTGCCTGCTTATGGCCATGTGACCTTGCTGCAAGGAGCTTCAGGGAATGGTTATCGCTTTTGTCTGCCTGTGATCCCAGCCACTGATCATTTTGTCCCGTAGCATGAGGATCGCTGAGCTTGTAAACCTTATCCTGGCTAATACGGCTGTGGATGTTGTTTCACCATGCAAATATCCAATCCCTTTCTAAAACCTACTAAGCTATTTGACTCGCTATCCTGTTCTTGTGAATAAGTTAAAGCCTTCCCTGCTGTAACTGGAAACCAACTATTGTGTTCTGGGCTATTAGCCGTGTGCACACTGAAAACCAGAGGCTGCTTGTTTGTCAAATACCAGTACGGGCTAAAAGCAGTCTGTTGGCTCAGCAGAGATCTGGAAACGGGCGCCTTACGCAGAGGTGGAACCGAGTTCCCTACCAGTGCGTGCGCTCCCGGGATGGTTAAATTAGGGTCCTAGCTCAGCACGCCCTGGAGTCCTTGAAGTCTTCATAGTCCGGGCAGAGCACGTGCTACAGTAACAGGATTCTCTTTGTGCAATCTTGGGGTGCAGAGCCTGGTTTTTGCCCCTTCTAGGATTTCAGTTGTTCCCCCAAGGCTAGGACTGATTCCTCTAACTCCTCTCTAGCTTAAATGCCTCTTCTACCTCCTCCAGCCATTTACGTGTTTCCGATAGGAGCGAAAACAAGCAGACAAGTTGTGGCCATGTTTCTTTTAAAAGTAATTTCTTCCTGCTGCCGCTGGCTCTAGCTATGACTGGTCCTACAGCCATCTCAGCTGCTCCTCCTTCTCCTCCCCCCAGCTATTCATTCTGTCAGGTTTCTCTTCCAGGCTTTTTGCAGTCCTGAGAGTATCTGTATCTTCTTCCTTGCACCATGGTTCCCTTACACAGCTTCTGGTTAATTTTTGCTAATGTCTTTTGCCAAGATGTTCAGAGCAAACTGGTTCTCTGGTTCCAACAAACCACCTCTCTCAAAGCAATTCCACCTGAATAAGCAGCTGCCTCTTGTTCCTGACTGGGAAGCCCATGTCAGAGCCATTATCAGCCGTGTTAAATTCTGTATTTCTTTAAAAGCAGAGCATGACATGCAGATTTTTTTTTGTACCTGGAACTTTATCACTTCAACCAGAATTTATCACTTGCTGTCAGTCAGGCTGGCCAAATTATCGCACTAGAAAGGCAGTAGGTTTGTACATATTTTTTTCTTTCCCAGAAGTTTCTGAGATAACAAAAGTTGTTCAGTGAAAGCAGAGGGAAATTAAGTTTGAATTATTTCTTTTGTCTCAGAGTTACTGCCCCTGGTGGGGGGACCCCTAGAAGATCTAATTTTAGAGCAGCCCTTGTTCCCAATCATTTAGCAGGATCAGCCAGACAGGGGTTGCTATAGAGATAAGAGTGTCCCCTTTCCTTCCCCCACCCCCAAAAACGGCTGAGCATACTTACTTGCTTGGCACTTCTGGTGCCCTCACTCTCGACTGCGGGGTATATCGGTCTGCGTTCTGGCAGCAGTGAGGGTTAGGCTGCCATTTCTAGTTGTTCTGAGTCACTGGGCAGGTGGAGAGAGGGAGGGACAGGCTTTTTCCCCTTTGCCTTGTTTGCTCACACAGCTCTGGGGAGAATGCCAAGTGCTGCTGGTGCTCAGATCAGTTCAGCGCTGCTGCCTTTCTGGTGCTTTCAGAGCACGGACGGGACATTGCCCTGAAGCTGCTAATTCGGACAAGGGTAATGGATACAGTTGGGTAGCCCAGAAGAACTCAGCCTTGCTTGCGTGGTAAATTTTGTTCACCAGCAAATGAAACCCAAGCAGGGCCCCTAGAAAAGTGCAGTATTTCTTACCTAGATGGATTTTAAAGTACTTGTGCAGTAGAAGGAGATTTCCTGGCAGTACTAGAGACTGGAGAACGTGCTGAAAGGCTGCACTTCCCTGCAGGGAGGGAATGAGACAAGACCTGTCCTGCTTCTGTGTGCCTGCCAAGCTCTGGAAGGGCTTCATCAGACCTTGGGGCCTTAAGCAGCCTGATTCAGGGGCTTCTTGGCTGCCAGCTGTGAAGCCACTTGCATGACAACTGCCAGGAAGGGTGGGAAGGAGAGCGACGGCGTCTCTGTGGCAGCTGAACCCCCACGGTGCTGCCTGCAAATCCTGATTGCAGGGAGCTAAATGTGTCTTCCTACCAGTACTTTTCTAGGTAGGGTTATCAGGGTTTTGTGGTTTTTTTTTTTCTTTTTTAATCAAAAAGATATTATGTAATAAGTTAAAAAATCCCTTTGTTTCAAATATTTACATTGGGGGGGAACATGAGACCTCTTGGCCTATTAAGTAATCGGTCTCTTTGTTGCCAGTACTAACAAGGCATCGCTGCATTTTGAAATGTAGATAGTCCCTGTTACACGCCTTTTCAGACCAACTACCAGCCACAGCTACAGTCAAGCTCAGCAAATAGCTCCATAACACACCCCTCGTCCTTGGAATCATCTAGACCTTGTCTTGACAAAACCCTTGAGCCCGAACCATCACCTTTAAAAAAAACCAAAGGTGGGCAAAGGCCTGGAGTCAGAATCCTGCTCTGGAACCGTATCTGCACAGGAGCTGTTATTTTCTCGTTATGGGGATCAGCTGGAGATGTTGTTTGCCTGCTTCAGTAGCAGGAAAGAATTTTTCATTTCCTTGAGGTTGTCATATGACTTGAATGTAAAGAGGATTCAGGGTATGGCGATATTAATTACGCCCAATTATAACCTGACTGCCCTTCTTTGGCATTAAATAACCCGGCAAAACGAGCTCTGTCCCGGTGGCCTGGCAGTTCCTTCCCTCCCTGCACGCACATGATTCGGTAGTTTTGCTTTTGACGCAATAGCCAAATGGCCGAGAACGCGTGAGCGGATCCGGTGACAGAATTCCTCTGCCCCCATGTGTACCGGGGCCACGCGGCAATTAAAGGAGCACGGTCAAGGCCCAAGTATTTCAAAGAGCCCTAACGTGGAACACCCTCTTAGTAACACCTTATTAAAACAACAATAGAATTTTAGAAATGTAATTGCCTTTTTTTTTCTTAATGATGCTAAAAATAGCACAGTCATTTTAATTTCCTGATCTCTGGCTGGCAGCGTGATTTTGTTAGCAGCAAAGCACGGGAGTATTAGAAAAAAATGTGTTATTTTCTAACTAAAGTCCTCTTAAACTAGAAGTGATGAAAATAAGGCTGCTCATAATATCTCTCATAAATCTTCCCCTTGTCTTCCTCCCCCTTCCCCTGCAGGGAAAAAAAAACAGCAGCAACTTCACAGATTGGTTTTGGGTTTTTTTTAATCAGTGGGAAAATGAGTGAGGATGGCTGGGGCTGGGAAGGACAGCACTGACAGATTGCTTAATGCCTGGCGTTGAGGGGCTTCAGAAGAAGTCCTCTTCAGTGGCAAAGGCAGTACCTGAGTGAGAGAGGACAAACCAAACCCAGAAGGGTGCTGAGGATCTTTGTGGAAATGGGGCAAGAGAAGAACTTTGTATTTTTGCACTCGGGAGACGGTTGCTACAGAGAATTATTTAACCAGAGGGACATGGAGCGTCTCAGGAAGTGTCTGTGGTCTTTGTCCCTTTGGAAAATGGGTGATAAATTAAGCATTTGAATGTAACTGTGTAATTGGGAAGATCCTGTTCCAAGATAGAATGTGACTCTGTGATGGGATTTTTGTCGGGAACTCTTCAGAACCAAGACAAACGGGGCATTGAGCTGCCCCTGCTGCAGCAGGGACTGTGGCAGCGCTTTGGTCACCGAGACCGTTTCTCCCTCCCTGGT
>NW_010301292.1:0-7620 GCF_000700745.2 Antrostomus carolinensis | reverse complement strand
TAAAAGTTAACTCTATCCTAGCAAAACCAGGGCACTTGCATCACAGCAATGACAAACATCAATACTGAGCGCTGCTAACCAGCAGCAAGTAAAGAAGTATGTCATCCACCACCTAGTCTTCATACCATCCTTCCCTGGACAACTGGCTGGAAAAGTCCTGAAAGGTACATCACTATTTCAAAGCTTCTGAGGGCCCAGAATAACTTGTTTCTTTGCAACCAAGCAAGCCAGTGTCCACAACTTTTATACATGCCTGTATGTACACATCCACCCCTTTCATATACAGATACACACCTTCTGCATGTGTGAATCATTCTCCTAGATAAAAAACAAACAAAAAGCCCCACAAAAATCAAAGATCAAGTAGAAGTAACTGACCTAATTTGTTTGGGGAAAAAAAATATAGATATATACACACACACACACATATAAAGATGAACCATATAAAGCAGAAGATAAACTTAAATCCTAAACAACAAAGTTTCTGAAACTAATCATGCTACTGATTTCTTCCACCAATGTGTAGTTTCACTGCCATACTGCAAATAATTTATCTTCTACTCCTGTATGATGGACTATGAAAACCAGGAAATACGCCTTCTCAGCAGAACTATTCTGACAAGCTTTTTCTGTAACAAGTCCTGGGTATTATTTGGGAAAGCCAACAAGTATTTGAGCTAAGTAAAAATTGCTCCAATATAAAATACTACTTGAAATAAGACAGTATAGGCACTGCTTATAGTTTGGACACATTTGCAAACTACAAAATCTGTTCTGAAAATGAAATGCACTTTCCTAGCCTAGATATTCCAGACTATGAAGTCACTACATGAGCAAAAAACTTCACTAAGAAACGGTAACAGGCATAGGGAAAAGAAGGGAAATTCCATTTCTACGTTAAGCTTTTTTTGCATGTAAAGTGCATTTTCCTCCCCTCATTGATACTTTTTCTGCATCTGAATGATTTTTCTCCTCCATCTAACTGAACAAAGGACAGACAAAAATTCAGTGCAACTCTTTGAACTGAAGATCATTATACATTTAGTAAGTTCAACAAGGCTGAAATACAACTCATTTTAATTGCAAGGCATCTTAAAAGGGTTTCTTAGGCAAAACACAACCAAGTTATGAGCAGAAACTTTATCACTACATGTGAAGATTGCCCTAACACTGCACTGAAGAAATGAATTCAGAAAAGAAAAGGCAAGAAGCATTTTAGTATATGACAAAAAAATCTGGAGTGATTATTATAGCAGAGAAGATGACGGTCCATAAGAGAAGCATTGACATAATCAACTGAAATGCAACAGAGGATATTAAAATATATACAGAAGTCTGTCTCTTTATTCTGTCTCTTGATGGATTAAGCAGCTTTCACCATTACTGTTGACTACTCAGTTTTGTTACAGACATTAACACATACATCTCTGACAATACCAGCAGCAGTAGGGTTGAATGCTTTTCTTGCCACTGCTGGATAACCAGCTGAAATCCTACTCAAATATCTAGGATTCTTCTAATGCTACACACTGACCAATGTTCTACATTTACACGATGCCCCAGATGCTCTGGCACACAGACTGTGCAGCGCTGCTAATAATAAAGCCATAAACCAAGCATAAGCCCTGTGACGTGTGACAACACAAATACGCTGGCAGCAAAAAAGAAGTCGTGCCAGCAGAAGTGGATGAAAATGCAGCTTGGCAGTCATGTATCTAAGAGGGCATATTCCCACCCCCCTATTCACAATACTCCTGCAGATGCTTATCGTTCTAGTTTGCACAAGAATTTGCTAATGATCTAGCAAGTCCTGTACCAGTGACTTCAGAGGTAAGTTTGACAGTAAGGAATTCTCTATGATCTGAATGAGAAAATTACTTCTAAAAATCCTTTTGTTTGGTGCTAACCTATTTTTTGTGGAAGATTTTTACAACAATGACATCTCTCAATCCCTATACCCTCATTTTCCGTCTTCTGATGGCTGGGAGGGTGAGGCAGAAGAGAGTCTTCATTTTAAACTGATAAAACCTTTTGTATGACACATTTTTACAGCACTGTATATCAAATTTTAAGAACTGGCAATATTTTTTTGTCTACCCAAAGGTTACGTGGCCAGCATCCTTTACACATTTTGCAATAGCAAACATAATTTCAAACACCTCATCAATATTAAGACAGCAATAGCTGGGAAGATCATAGGCTGTGATGGGGCTACCAGACCCAAGCTACTCAAACAGTGCACTTTAGCTCAAAGTAAAAAGTATTTTTACAGAATCACACAGGATGGTAGGGGTAGGATGGGAAGAGTCCCAGCTCTCTCAGCCTTTCCTCATAAGAAAGATGCTCCAGGCCCCTGATCATCTTTGTGGCCCTCCACTGGACTCTCTCCAGAAGATCCCGGTCTCTCTTGAACTGAGGAGCCCAGAACTGGAGACAGTACTCCAGATGTGGCCTCACCAGGGCAGAGTAGAGGGGGGAGAACCTCCCTTGACCTGCTGGCCACGCTCTTTTTAATGCACCCCAGGATACTGTTGGCCTTCCTGGCCATAAGGGCACACTGCTGGCTCACGGCCAGCCTGCTGTCCACCAGCACACCCAGGCCCTTTTCCACAGAGCTCCTTTCCAGCAGGTCAGCCCCAAACCTGTACTGGTGCATGCGGTTATTCCTTCCCAGGTGAAGGACTCTGCACTTGCTCTTGTTGAACCTCATCAGGTTCCTTTCTGCCCAACTCTCCAGTGTGTCCAGGTCCAGGTTTACAATAACTTAGTATCAAATGTGCCACATTCCTGAGGGAAAGTTTACAATGGTCAAGAGTTTTTCAAGGAGCAACTACTGGATGCTGTTATATTTTCCAGCTATGAAGGTAACACAGAGCTCTGTGCTTTAGGAGGGCTGGAGCTGGTACATCCCATACACCCTAGCAAAAGTCAACTGAATAGTCCTGATCATGACAGTCATAGCAGAAGGTCCACCACCAGGTATGTACAACACAGGCAAAACACCTTAACCACTTAATGATTAGTAACTCATTAATGTATTAACCAGTTGTTTAGTTTATACCAAATGCATATCCAGGAAGTCCATTCCAGACTCAAAGACTGTGAATTCACGCAGCATTATCCCTCAGGAGAGAGACAACCACGAGCGAACCAAATCTCATCCACCCAATTTAATACACAGAAGAATATTCCCCTTGCCTCTTCTCACATATATAATATACAATATCTACTACAGTATATCACATGCACACAAAAAGTTCAATAAAGCATTAAGCACTGCAGTGCTCGAGTGATTTAGGAGCCTAGAGGTTCTCTTCCCACTTCTATGGAAGTTCCTCTGTGCCACTCACTGCAGAGGGGTCTGTGAGATACCTGCCCTTGAGAAAGCTCTCCCACCCTGCTCTCCACCTCCTCCAACTTCCCAACGTGGGAGGAGGAAACTGCCCACTTAGTCAAATACCTTGCAAGAAGGAATTTGTGGTGCAAATATTTGTTTGTCTTTACAAAGGGCTCTTCAGCTGCAAAGCCCAGCTGAGCAGGCTGTTGTCTCGCTGACGCCACCACCCCATCTCTCTACCCTCCTCAAAGCAGCCAAGTGCGGCTGCCAGAGGTTCTGTCTCCACTGGGGAAAGAGATGGAGGAAGGTTACTCATCCTCTCCCTCCATTGGCACATTAAAATCATAACATACACTATGATCTGACAGGCTTCTCTTTCTAAAAACCAAAAGGTTTTGCTACTAGCCCTGAAGGCTGCAGTAAACAACCTCTTTAGGTCAATGTTAAAATTCCTGGGGCACAATGTGACAGGAGTCACACAGTTCTTGCAAAGTCTATTGAGATTAAGTGGCTCTTGTACAGGTTGTAGTATTCTCCTCTTTAAGCTCTGAGGCTGGGTATATACAAAACACAAGAGAGACAGCTCTTTTAAGACCTGTCTTTGCAACTTTAAGGAAAATTCACAAACAAGTTCAGGTTAGGTTTTCTCAACTGAATTCCTTACTGAAGAAACTGAAGCAAACTGAAGTGATGTACGCATGTCATTCCTCCTCCTCATTGCTTCTGGATACATCCCTTTTCCAAGGGAGGAGAGGAGCAGGGAAAAAAATACTCACAAAGCTGCATTTCACGGATACAGAGATATCAGGCAATTTACTTGAAAGAAAGCTGTTCAGGGACATAAAAACAAGCTGGTTTTGGAACAGACAGCACATGGTAAATCAACAGACTGTCCTTCTCAGCTGCAGGAAGAAGCAGCAACAGAAGACCAGCAGTTGTAAATTGGAGGAAGAAAAAGGAGCTGAGAGTGAGAAGCTCAAAGATCATATCACTAGGGAATAATAGTTCCAGGTGAATTAAGTGGAAGAGCCTGAGTTTAGCAAGGAATTTAGTTTTGTCCCTTTTGCTGATACATGCCAATGAGGAGTTACACAAGGCTAGGAGACATTTTTGTAAGGATTTCCATCTTGAACCTTGAGGCTAGCAAGAATTAAATACTTTCAGTCTGAGAAGCAAGGAAAAAAATGAAGTAAAAAGTAGTACTCTACCTATGAAGCTGTGGATGTCGAAGTATATTAAGTATTTTAACAGCAAGGTTACAGATTTATTGAATTAATTCTTCAGTAACTCCATAGACATGGCATCTAACCTTCTCTACAAAAAAGAAACCAAAACCCAAGCAAATCCATGGATACATGAACTAACAATGCCTGTTTGCAGATTGCCATTTTATGATCTTTAATCTAGATTATCCAGAAAGTGAAGTATTTATTTTATGTCACTCCCATATGGATTGTCTGATGTTTAGTGCTTTAGCCAATACTTCAAGCAGGCCAAAGGTTTCCATCTCCAACTTGCCCTGCTGCTTAAAAAAAAAATAATTAAAAAATTTTAAAAACCCCACAAAACCACCCCCTCAAAAACCCAAATGAAAAAAACCTTTAAAATCCATAGCCTTCTCTTGAATTTGGATAAAGCCAGACACTGTTGCTAGACGCACATGAAAGTATATTAGCAAAGTTTTCTTAGAAAAAACAGTTAGATCTGGCAGAATATAACATGATGGAAAAATCCACATTTCTGTAATCCATTTAAAAATAACACCTTCTAAACTTCACTAATTAGATTATTCCATCATGAGATTTCACTTATCTTTTCTTTCCCAATCACAGTTGGCACTCGCTGCTTCTTCCTTCTGCTCCCTGATGAGCCTTGCTCAGTGACAAGGTCCAGTCTTTTCTCTTACCTTACTTCTCCTGCTGCATATGAAGCTCACTTCCTCCAACTTACCAACATCAAATTCATTTTAGTGACACAGATTCACAAATTCCAACTTTTACATCACTTCTTCAAAGCAAGCAAGAATTTCTACACATTTGTGGGACTCCGCAGTGCTCCAGAATCTAAAAGAATTTGCAGTACATGTTTCTTTCTTCCCCAGTACTCTGCTTTGTATATCGATCCCTAAACTTCACGTGTAAGACATGAAGATGAGAATGTTTTTTAAGCACAGGTTTTAAACTACCCTCAAGGCAGTGATGGGAGATAACACAAAAAAAAAAAATACATGTCACTAGATATGTCAAAAAAACAAGCAAAAAACACTGAATACAACTGCTAGCAAGCAACCATTTAAGAGTGAAAAATTCTGTTATCTCCAAGTCTACAACAAGGCAGCTTTGCCTTCATTAGCACCAAAAAAAACCCCAACAACCAACCACCAAACAAATAACAAAAACCCAAAAAAACACAAAAACCCCACAAAAAAACCCAAACAACAGTCTCCCCTGGCCTGGTTCATCTGCAGCGGTGCTCTGCCACTATACAAACCTCAACAGTCTCTGGTGGGATTTCCTATGGCTTGCAGGTGTCCGCAACCAGGGTTCCATTGAATGTACTCACAGGTTGCTTTCTAGTACCAGGTAAGATGTGTCCATTGAGTAGTAGGAGAGCAATTCTTGTTTGTCCATAAGTGCTCACCTGGACACGAATCAGTTCAGAAGGCAAACAAGCAACATCCAGCAGCTGCATACGTTAACAAAAAAGATGCCAACTACACACTGCCTCACAGCACAGCTCACTGGCTTTTGTTTTTTTCCTTTGTCTACCAAGCAAGAAAGTGTCAATTCACATTTATTTCTCAGCATTCTGGGTTTTTCTATTTACCACCAGACTTGTACCAGCACATTCGTGTAAGGGCAGCTGGTGGCAGCCAGAGAAAAAGAGGATTTCACGGAGCAGGTCTCTGCTCAGACGCTGTGGAAGCACAGCAGAGGTGGACAGCCAGAGCTGAGGTGAGAGCACAGGGCAAAAGGCAGCAGCTGTTAAATGAGAGAGCAGAGCCCATGTGGGGCTGCAGGACAGGATCAGAAGACTTAGAGTGCTTCTGCCTAATTAGCTTATGTCCTCACTGTAAAATAGTTGGGTCACCAACCCAGGCTGAACTGAAACAAGCGTTCAAGCCTTTTCTCTGTCATTATTTCTAGTTTGAAAACACTAGTTATCCTGCTTCTGGTGGGGGAAAGGAAAAGGGGGACACGTGCTCACTTTGTGGGCAGAAGGGAGGGAATCCTACAGTAGGGATGACAGGTATGTCTTTGAGAGCAGACAGCTGAATTAAAGGGGGAAAGCATTGGAATGCAGGCACCAATACAAACAAATGAGATGAAGTCCCAGAGAGCAAAGCAAAGATCACACAACACTTCAGTGGCACAGACTGATGCTCAGCAGGTCGGCTGCCGTGCCCACCAAGCCTTCCAAGGAAACTTTAAATGACTTGTTGAATAAAATGTACTTATCACACAATACACAATGAATGTGGTGTCCTGAGGACGGCTGATATCCCTAAAGAGCCTTTTAGTTAGGTCATAAAGCAGCTGAAAAGAATAAACACTTCAAATAAAAAGTAGTAATACTGAAACACTTGCAACTGAAAGCAGAACAGTTAAATACTGTTGCTGTTGATTTCTCAAAGTACCACAGCATTCTGCTTGAGAAACTGGCTGCCAGTGGCCTGGACAGGCTTAAAAACTGGCTGGATGACCAGGCCCAAAGAGTGGTGGTGAAGGGAGTTAAATCCAGTTGGCAGCCGGTCACAAGTGGTGTTCCCCAGGGCTCAGTGTTGGGGCCAGCTCTGTCTTTATCAGTGATCTGGATGAAGGGATTGAATGTACCTTCAGTAAATTTGCAGATGACACTAAGCTGGGTGGGAGTGTTGATCTGCCTGAGGGTAGGAAGGCTCTACAGAGGGACCTGGACAGGTTGGATCAATGGGCAGCAACCAACTGTATGAGGTTCAACAAGGCCAAGTGCCGGGTCCTGCACTTGGGTCACAACATCCCCATGCAGCGCTACAGGCTTGGGGCAGAGTGGCTGGAAAGCTGCCCAGCAAAAAAGGACCTGGGGGTGTTGGTTGGTCAACAGCCAGCTGGACATGAGCCAGCAGTGTGCACAGGTGGCCAAGAAAACCAATGGCATCCTGGCCTGGATCAGGGATAGTGTGGCCAGCACAACCAGGGCAGTGATCCTCCCCCTGTACTCAGCACTGGTGAGGCCCCACCTTGAATACTATGTCCAGTTTTGGGGCCCTCACTATGAGAAGGACACTGAGGTGCTGGAGCATG
>NW_010301291.1:20021-25538 GCF_000700745.2 Antrostomus carolinensis | reverse complement strand
CTAATGTATATTAATATATTATATAGTATTTTAATATACTTTCATATAACATATATTTTATATATCTATATTTTGTTTATATATTCTATAGCATATATAAAAATATGTATATTTAAAAAAATAAAATTGAAAACCCACAAGCAGGACTTTATTTAAAGATCCTTTCTGCATGCACGTTGGGTTTCTGTCATGGCAGTAGGTGACCAGGAGAGGATGGTTTCCCAGGATGTGGCACACTATGGGTTTATTCAGTTGCATAAGGCTTTGTTTCCTTTCATTAGGTTCTCATTTTAATTATCACTGCATATCAAGATAGTGTTACCTACTGTGTGTAGTATATACTAGACACTTAGTAGCTCCTTCCTGAGTCATGATAGTCAAATGGGAACCTTCCGTTGTGTTTCAGGTATTAGAATTGCAATTTTCAAGTGCCTCACCTTATATTTGCTTTGAATTTCACCCGCTGTTTTACAATCCAACACTGTGAACTCCTCCCGTAATTCTTCCTGGCCAGTCTTTGCATCTTGATGCTGATTAATTTTGCTCTGTCAGAAAACTTTAATCTTCCTCTTCTCCTCCTTTTCTACATCAGTTATGAATATAAGGAAGGACACCGGCCAAGGCACAGAACTGTGCCTGGTCTCTGCTGGTGAAAGCTGGCCACCTCCTTGTGTTCAGCTTTTAGCCAATTGCTTATTCATGAGAACACTTTCCTTGTTATTCCATAGCTCAGGCCATGAGATTTGAACCTTGATTGTGGCAATCCAGATATTTTCAGCAAATGATTTTGTAACGAGCAACACTTGCAAGTTATACCTATGGTTCTGAGTGGCCTCTCCTGTAACAGACTGGATGAAGCTTTGCTGTGTACTTTTAGAATATTGTTATTGTTTTCTTGATGAGTTAGCTACCATGAGATATTTTACTTATGAAAGCTGTTGGCAATTGAATGATTTGGAAAAGGATTTCTTGCAGTTTTCCAGATGAGTTCATTCTTAATGTGCTTAGAACTTAATTAAAAGTTCTGCAGAGATTCTCAGAAATGCATTTATTATCTCTTTATAAATATGTTTACATTTTTCAATTGCAGTCTTAGTAGTTCTCTTGGCAATTTTGTACATATGTAATAGAATATATTGTGTGTATTTATTCATTCAGAGCATTTTCTACCATTAGAATACAAACACAGGTAGACAACTATAGATGGAGAAAATATCATTCCTATAGTAAATGTGATTTTATTCCAAGACTGTCTGTTAGAATAATCTTCTGCCTTTATTTCCAAGCTCGTATTACCAGGAGGACTTTATTTTAATTGATGGTATATCACTGTTTCACTGAGGTCTTGGAGGTATTTATTGAAGTGCTTCTGGTTTAAGGTGGTTCCTCTTGTGTTTTAGGATTGTTTAAAAGAGGTACTGGAGATTGTGGAGTTGGGCATTTCAGGAAGTAAATCAAAAAACAGTGAACAAGAGGTCAAGTACAAAGGAGATAAGGAGCCAAACCCTGCATCCATGAGAGTGAAGGATGCTGCTGAAGCTACACTAACATGGTACGTAATTTGTCAGAGCATGTTTGCTATTTAGCATTGCCTTGTCTGAGTGTGTTTTAATTAGGGGTTCCCAGCTGGTGAGATCTCTGGGTGTAGCAAGAGCATTTGAGAAGTCAGCCAGAAGCTCCTCTGTTTTGCCCTTTGGGCAGGGTTGTCCTGTGCTCTGCCTTAGCTGTCTTCCCCCTCCCATTACAAGTGTTCAGTGGAAAAAAGACGCCTGTGATTGTCTTCCTCTCCTTCCTGTTCTTTTCCTTGAGAGCAAAACCCAAGTTGTCCTGCAGCCCCTGGTGTTCTGTTCTTGGCCTGTCCTCTCTGCAGACAGCAGTTCCCTCTGTCTCCCACCTGACCTACTGAATCCTGTCTTTCCATTCCCCCTTCACCTCAGCCTGGCAGCATATGCCATCCCCACCACTGATTGGGAAACTAAACTGGTAGATGCTGTCTCAGGTAGCACAGTAGGGAATGACACATGTGGCAGATGTGTGCTGGTGCAGGATGTTCTGCCCACAGCACTGGGCTTGCTTAATATATTTGAAAGATTCTGCTGGAAATGCAGTAACAGATAATGTGTGGGTTGGGGAGGGGAAGCACAGAGAGGAAAACTGAGATTTGCTCCAAGAAGTTGAAAAGCTCCATTTTACTGGATGAACAGTGTGGTGGTAGACATGACAGACTGAGGATGGGTAGGAGAAATATGTTTTGCAACTGGCAATAGATGCTTTATTTTCTGCTCTGCTTTGCAATAAAATTGTTATGAACTTTAGTGTTAGCAAAAACAATTGTGTAATTTCCAAGGTAAAAACAACCACTCATTGGAACTTGTGCACAAACTCCTGTTGTTGCCTCAAAGTGCATCTGCTCATTTAGAGAGATGAAACTACCCGTTTTCAGAGTAAAGTGGAAAAGCGTGTGGGGAGGACTTCAATAAACTTGCTTTTGGTCTTGGTGGAGCTGTTAAGGGTAGTCCTGAGTTAAATCGTGATCTTCAGTCTGACACTGGACAACTGTCATTATTGGTTCATGCCACAGAAATTTTCCATTTCTAATAGTATTAGGTAGATCCTGTACAGCTTCAGGTGATTTAAATCGGTACTTCTTGCAGCCTGCCAAGGCTGTGGCTCAAAGGCAGTAGGCACTGTTGGACCTGGAGGCTTTCTCCCAGGGAAGGTTACCATCTATGATGGTCATGCTTGTGTGATCCTGGGCCGTTCTTAAAGGGTTCTAAGTTAATGTAATATGTGCTTGAAGAAAGCAAAGACAATAATAACTAGCGCATCTATCGCATCTGCCTTGCTTGTTGATATGAGTCGGCTAAAGTATGGGTGATTATATCCAATCATCCATAATCTTCTCATGAGAATGGACATAAAAGCTGTGGAAGGGTACAGATTTTTGTGCTTTAAGGCATATCTTAATCTTTACAACCTAGATTATAAAGGAACTTATTCTATAGGCAGAGTACTCTTCTTTATAGGTTTTCATGTATGTTTTTCTGCAGTTACTGGTTCTGTTTTAAAACAAGCTGATGGGAGAGGGCAGGCTTGCTCTGGGAGGATAGCTTCTCTGTCAAGATACAAATGAAGAATATGAGTGGAGATCTGTGCTCGAGTGGAACATTTCATCTTCTTAATCTGTCGTAACTAACTTTTTTCCCATTTGCAGTATTATGCAGTTACTTGGAGCATTTCCTTCTCCCAGTGGCCCTGCTTCTCCTTGCAGCTTGGTGAATGAAACCACATTAATTAAATATTCTCGTCTACCTACCATAAACAAGCATAGCTTCCGTTACTTCGTTTTGGATAATAGTGTCATCCTGGCGATGTTGGAGCAGCCTCTAGGGAATGAGCAGAGTAAGTTCATACTTCTCATTTCTTTCTTCCTCTGATGAAAACTCTCCATATGGAGCTGCAGAACAAAGGTGCTTCATCAAGTGTGTCTCTCGCATTTCAGAGGCTTACCTGTTCTGTGGGTGTGCGATTGAGCAGTGTTGTGAAGTGCTGGGAATAGCGTTAATGACACTGATAGTGAAACATGTACAAGCCCATCCAAATTGTTCATGCAGTTGTCCCTGTCGTTCACTCTGTCAGATCAGACACTTGCAGCTGACTGCCATCTAAATTATTGCTGATGGACAAAAGCAATAGCATTACAGTTTGAAACCATTCTTGTTCATAAAATAATTAAAATAGGAAGAGAATAGGAGGCAAGATAGGGATAAGAGCTCAAAAAATGGTTGCTGTGACATCTTTAGGCTGGCACAGTTGCTTTTGCTTGCTTTAGGTCTCCTGTTACTAAATGTTTCTGTGGGTGCTTTCAGCTCAAATGGTTTTAGTTGCCTAGGAGCTGCTGTAACTTACCTGTGCACCGTCCTCTTCTATCAATGACACCTGCTGTAAAGGAGATCCACCACAGGGTATTGGCTTTCACAGCTGAACCTAACTTAATTCAGCCTCGTATGCTTTGACCAACAAGAATTTGTATTTTAAAAATCTTGTAATAAATGATGTGATGCTTTGAACTGAATAACTGATCCCCCTGAAAGTCTTCATGTATCATGGCATTGCCTAACAGAATAGATGAAAATTCTATTATATGCTACCTCAGGTTAAGACTAACATATGTCAGATCTGCTACAGATGTATTTCCCTCATCTATGGACAGAATGGAGTCTTGAAAACAGAATTTAATGAACTGGCTAAGAGAAGTTATCTTGAGTTGTGGTCCAGACTGCTCCAACCTCGTTGAGAATCACTAAGTAGGTCTTGCAGAAAGTGCTGATGCTGGGAGCCATTGCCCTGTGTCCACCCACAGTCTGGGTTTGAGCAGGCGTGTTCCTGACTAGAATGGATTAGAGCACACTAGCACAGCTGAGCAATTCTCAGCCTTACTCTGCCTCTGCTAATTGTATTGCTGAGGAATCCTGTAAAGCTATTAGAATCTCAAATTAGATTAACTTTTCTTGCGGTGCATAACTTGCTTACAAATCCCCTTTGAATTACAAGATTAATTGCAGTAAAGCACGAGTATGTCAGATCACTTTTGAGGCAGATCAGTGTAGTGGATGATGTGGGGAGCTGCTTATGTTTGTCTGTACCTGTGCTTACGTAGCTATGCTGCACCCTGTACTGCCCGTGAAGTACTGGGAGAGGAATTTATATCCGATAGTTACCTGATGGTGTCAGTTTGTCATTTATGTACACAAAAGATAAATATAAATAATTTTTAAAAGAAAAGCTTTAGAGGTATGATGATCCCACTTCTAAGGTGGCTAATATCAGTGACCTTTTAAGTCTTGAAGGAAGACTGAAATCCTTGCAATGTTAAAACCATGGTGGTGCAAGTTGAAAGGCACCTCAGAAATCTGCAGTCTAACCTGCCCTAAACACGGTCAGTACTGAATTCAGACCAGGACAATGCAACCTGACGTTGCCCATGTAAGTCTTGAAAATCCATGAGGGTAACTTCTCTGTGTCCCGGTACCTTGTAGTGAAAAATTTTCCACAATATGAAGTCAGACTTTTCCCCTGTCTTAGTTTGACCATTATCTTCTGTCCTTCCACTCTTCTTATTGCTGCTACTTGTGTGGGACCTTTACAGAAGGTCGTGGAAATATCATGGAAACAGTGTCTCCATATGGTCATTTGTCTTGACTAAGCAGGCAGTGGCTGGACAATCTTTTTTCATTTCCAGGAGATAATTTGGAGAGAAACAGTGATTTGCATTAAACAGTGATTTGGATTAAAGTTGCTTTTAATGTTGAAACTGAGGTGGCAACTACTGAACAGACCACAAAGTAGACTAGTACTTCCCTACTGCAGAGAGGATTGCTTGATCGTCACCAGGAACTGTCTTTGGGGTCAGGGAGGAGTTAACCTTGAAAACAAAACCTCTGTCATCGTGCCTGCATTTTTCTGGTTAAATTATTGCACAGTGAACTGTTTTCAGTTTCTGATGATGTGTTATTC
>NW_010301291.1:0-20001 GCF_000700745.2 Antrostomus carolinensis | reverse complement strand
TTTCCCCTCTGTCACGGTTTTGATCCGTGGGACATCTGGAAGATTTGCATGGGCCCAGCAACTCTGTCTATTACCAAGAGGAGCTAAAGCAAATCAAAAGGTCTCTATCAAAGCCCATAAAGAAATCTTTAACTTAGAGAAGTTCAGCAGAAATTCTACTAATGTGAGACAGCCCCACAGAGCTGGTGATTATACATTAAGGCTGAGCCACAGGGCCTTTAGCTGTAGGTAATGTGACACATCTCTGGTGACTCTTTACAACTTCTGATTAATATTAAATACAGGCTGTGAAAGTGCTGTTGCCTTCTAGACTTGCTTAAGGGGAGGGGGGCATTCTCCTTTTTGTTCTGAAAGCATCTTCTGAGGTGGTGGGCCAATGGACAGCGCATTTAGTGTGTACGCATGAGTGTTGGTGCTGATTTTAGGATGTCGGGCAAAGCCCTTGCAGCAGAAGGAGTGAAGTCTGGAGGTGTAGAATGAGATGCTGCAGAGAGAACAGCTATTCAAGCTACAAAGCCCAAGGTTGCAAAGATGCCTGTGAAAATAAATTAGGTGAACACTGGAACGACTCTGGGGAGGAACAGTGGAAGAAAAATACCCCAATCTCATTTTACAGTAAAGTCTCTTAATGCAGTAAAATCTCATTTTTACAGTAAAATCTCTTATTGCAGTTTTCTAGTGGAGCATGTTCTTCTGTTATCAAAACTTCTCTGTATTGTCTAGTGGTACGATGCCTCAAATGTAAAAACTATCCCCTTTTTTGTCAGACTTTTGTACCAGAACCTCGACCAGCTCCTAAGAATGATGTTGGATTGAAATACAGTGTGAAGCACCGCCCTTTTCCTGAAGAAGTGGACAAGATCCCATTTGTGAAAGCTGACTTGAGCATTCCTGATTTACATGAAATTGTGAATGAGGAGGTTAGTAACTCTTAGTTTCTGATTCAGTTTTGGTTTTGGGCTTTTTGTCTGTTCATGAATCATACACTAATGTCTTACTGTAAATAGTTTTACTCTTTAGCTTGACTAATTTCATATTAATGGAATAATAACCTCTGCAAACTAATGAAATCTGTGCACTTCTCCAGGAAGATGATGACAATGCCTTGGATGTGTTTTTTGGGAGGCGCTGCTCAATGTGTTTTATTACAGTTCCTAGTATTCTAGTATTGCTAGGGAGCAGTGACTTGCATTTTTTGCTTCTTCTGGGCAAACAGAAGTGCTTTCTTCAGACCTCCTGGGGAGGAGGGGGTGTGTGTCTTAAAAATATTTTAAAGTTTCACAGTGACAAATGTATATTAGTTTCTGCTCACTTAAAAGGGAGAAGCTATAGCTAATACTGGGTACTTGAATTTGCAACAGCTCTACTGTGCAAACGGAGCATTTAGATGTTCATTGTGTAACACTGCAAGGTCTCGTTGACAGTGCTTTAGTAAACATCCTGGTGATGGAGTTACAGCTGCTGCTGTGTCTGTGACTTACAGCTTTCCTAGATGCTGGAGCTGTTTTCTTTAGTGGATCTTGGTGATCTTGACAGAATCAGCATTTCAAACAATGTTTTTCAGCTTGAAGAGCGACACGAGAAGCTGAGGAATGGCATGGCCCAGCAGATTATTTTTGAGACTTCCATAGATCAGAAAAGTGAAGAGGAGTGGCGAAAGAAGAGTTTTCCCGATCCTATCACGGAGTGTAAGCCCCCACCACCGGCACAGGAGTTCCAGACAGCACGCCTGTTCCTCTCTCACTTCGGGTTTCTGTCGCTAGAAGCATTGAAGGTGACCTGATACTCTTACTTTTGTGCAAATGCCCTCAGTACCCATATGGTCTGGCTTGGCAAAAGAAGAAAACTTAAGTTTTGTTAGTGGAAGATCTTTGGTGTAATTCCAACTGCTGTTAAGCTGTAGACTAATCAAATGAAGTGATGGATTCCAGACTTCCAGGATAGAGAGCAGGGTTGTGAAAGGCCATGTCTTCAAGCTGAACATGCTCTGAAGAGGTGGCTCTATCTTTATTTTTGCAGTGGGTACATAAGCTATCACATTTGCGTGTTCATACTTGAAATCATTCCCTCAGCTGGAATTAGGCTTTGGAATGGTACTTCAAGAGTTTCTGAAATAGGACTGCCTTAGAAGTTCTGCTCCAGAGGTGATTGTGCTCAAGTGGTTTAATCATATATAAACACTTGGCAGTCCATCTAGGTCGTAGACCTTTCTCTTTAAAGTTAAAATAACAACAGTTTATAGATATGATCAATATTCTTAATTTGAAATTTTGCCTGTTACCTGTGGATTTTCCCTTTACTTATTGTATTTCCTTCCACAAAATCATCAACAAAAGTAGACAATGGAACTTTTGTAAAAATGATGTCTAAAAGTACTTAGCATTTTATGTATTATTGGTATGTAAGTTGATGAATAATTACAGATGTGACTATGTATATAGTTGTGATATTTTGAAAATATCTGCTGCTTTTTTTGTGGTACCCTGCTACCACCCTTTTCAAGCAAAATGTTATGTTTGTTTCACTGGCAAAATACCTTTTTTATTTAAGGAGGAGGGTAGAAAGCAACAAATTGTCAAAATGTTTGCTGTTGCTCATTTACAGTAACAGGATTATATTGCATCAGAAATTTGTGAATGATTTTGCTCTTAGAAGAAAAGGGAAATTGTCTTTTTATATTTTAATGGGTTATTATTGAAGCCATAAAGACCTTTTCAGTCAGGAAAGATGCTTTTCTTTTTTTTTAAGCTGTTGAACTCTGTCTGTTGGATAGGAACCTGCTAACAGTCGTCTACCTCCTCACCTGATTGCACTTGACTCTGCTCTTCCTGGGTTTTTTGATGACCTTGGCTACTTGGATTTACTACCATGTCGTCCTTTTGATACTGTTTTCATTTTCTACATGAAGGCAGGCCAGAAAACAAGCCAGGAGGTAAGTAGAAGTGTAGAGTACAAACTAGGCTATATTGTCTTGTTTCTAGTAATCCTCAAGTGAATAAAGCATCACTGCTAACAACTGGAGTGCCAGTATCAGAATGGGGGGTTCTGGGCATTGTGTTTATTTACAGCATGAACTATAAAAGTATTCTTTTAATCTGTAGGTTGAAGTATATTGCCCACATTTCCGGTTGTTGTAACATCTTTTTAATATATATTTAAATATATATATAAATATATATGTAGCTACTAAGAGAATTTTTGTTATCTGTTTGGTCCTTATTGTCCTTATTTGTAGAGTTCAAAGATTCATACCAGAAATGCGTTTCAGATTTGTTGGCTGAGCTCGTAGGGAAGGTTGCAGTTTGTTCCAGCAGTGTGCAATGTCCGGGTAGTTTGGTTTGATTCTAATGTTAAATGCACGTTAAAGGAATGAAAAGCTTTCTGCAAGAAAGAATTATTGCTTTGTAAGTCTTTACATTATACTATTTATATTCAAATGTGATTAGGTCAATCAGATTAATTTGTGCAAATCTAAATCATGACTTCTTTAGACTGTGACCTAGAAACTCACTGAGACAGCTTATGGGCTCATTAGAAAGAGATGTTTCTGTAGTACCTTCCATTCATAATTCTCATAGTAAAGCGTAGAAGCATAGCTTCTGTAATAAATTATTGTGCTGTCTCCTCATGTTCCTGTGAATGTACAGCTGACAGAACACTGTAGCACCTTTTGATTCTGTGTGGAATACACTAATTCTTGAAACCAGGATCGTGCTGTTTGGGTGTTTTCAAGTTGAAGTTCAGAGTAGCCAGTAAACAGTCTTTCCATCTCCGAAGTCAGCCACGGAACAAGGTTTGCCTTCCAGCTGAAATGTGCTCTTGCTGAGCTAGCAGAATGTTTTTTTCCTGTCTGATGCTTATATGCTCTTAGGGATTTTGACAGATGAGATTGGCAAGTTCTGCAGGACTAAGTAGCTTTTGGAAACCCAATTAGCATGGGTTTTGCCACGTAGATTTCAGACTATCTTGTATTTGGGAGATTCTGGACATCTTCAGACAGAGTATGAAGATGCCACTCCTGCTTCAAGATCCCAGACACCTTGTTATGATTCCTCAGCCTTTCAGGTTGTGTGAAGTCACAGTGGTGGTCAAGTTAATAACGTGCTCGTCTCTATGGATCTGAGCTGAGTGAGATCCCTGTACTGTTCCCATCTTTGAAAAGACCTGTGACTTATTTCTGTCCTGTTTCATTTTCAATATTAAGCACCAGGAGAGGAGGAGGTCAGAGCCGAGCTGTGACACAGTTTCTGCTTTGAGCAGGGCTGGCTACCTGGTCCTACTCAGCCACCTCTGAGTTCATGCCACTTCACCTCAGGACTTCATTGCGTTCTGGGAGGTGACCCACTCTGCTTCCACAGGGAGTGGTGTCAGCTGTGTTTTATCTGATGTTGCACAGCCCAGACTAGTGGCATCTAGCCTGCTGGTTATTGCATTAGGCCCATGTTTTCTGTGGCAGTAGCTTCTACAGTCGAGAAGGGTGTCATGGCATTTATTTAAACAAGGTAACGAAACCTTGTGCGTGCTTTTTACATCATCGTACTTCACATCATTAAATGTCCTTTGAAAGTACCCTCTTGTCTTTGCTTTACTGTAAATTCTTGTTTTGAGTGGCCTCAGATGTAAAACCATATAGTTGTATAAAAGCCAGAGCTTGCCTGTTTTCTGAAATTGTCTTCTAAATGGCATTTATCTCACTTTATTCTGAAGCATAGCTATGACTTTGTTGTGCTCAGTAATGAGAATAAAAGTAATATTTCAATGCAGTGTGTCTAGTCACTGCTGAATATTGTATGAGGCATCAGGATGGGATGCCAGGACCATGTGGATAGGAGGAGCCTCCTGTCTGGAAGCTTTCCTTCCAGTGCCTATCCCTGTCCCTCCAGTGCCTGCACCGCTGGATCCTGCGTCCCAGTGTACTGCCCCGCACAAACCCAAATCAAAGATGCTTCTGCCACAGAACAGATTCTCACATGGCCCAGCATTGTCTGTTCCACAAATCCTAATGGTTCTGGTAGACCAAATCACAAATCATCCGTGTCTCCCTGCATGCTGTTTGGTGAAGGTCTCGACTTTTACTTTGTCACAATGGGATAAAAATTGCCTTTGGATGTAGAAACATCTCACATCTTTATGAGAAGCAGGATTAAGGTTTAAAGTGAACATTACAGTGTGACATTTGATTAAAGCGCATGCTCAATCCTCTGAAAATTGTTTTGCAAGATCTGTTTCATAATTTAATGTGCGGTGAGGCCTGCATTCTGAATCACTGTGTGCCACGTGCAGGTGAGTAGTGATAAAATAACTTACTCCTAAAATTTCATCTCAGTTTAGTAGTAAAAATTGTCCAGAAAAGTCTTGTGTTATATTTGGTGCTAATGCAGGTTCTGCACTGAACAGTTCTGTGGTTTCTCCCTGATGAGCAGATAAATCTCAGATTTGCAGTTTCCAGCAGTTTGATCAACTATTTTACAGGCTTTGCCAATGATGGCAGAAAGACAAATTGGAATAAGATATTGTCAAGCAGGGTGGGAGGATGCTGGGCAGCAGGGAGTAGTGTCCATGTGGAAGGTCTGTGGTTCCAGGCTTGCTGAATAGTTGTATTTGGGCAAAACCATATTGGTGTCACAAAATTTCAATTAAAAAAGTGGGGAGGAAGAGACAACACGATGCTGTTGATTATTTCAGATCCTGAAGAACATGGAGTCTTCCAGAATTGTTCAGCCACACTTCCTGGAGTTCTTGCTGTCTCTTGGCTGGTCCGTTGATGTGGGGAAGCATCCTGGGTGGACTGGCCATGTCTCAACAAGCTGGTCAATCAATAGCTGCAGTGATGAAGAAGAGCCTGAGCAAGGTAAGACATAGTGAATGATATAATATTACATTAAAATATTTAGGCCCCTTTAGGAGACAATTAACTTAAAATTTCTTGCTCCAGGATACCTATCTGAGCACTTGCATGTTTGTTTGGTTTTTTTAATAAATGCAGATGTTTGCTAGAAAGGAATATGTAAATATTAGATTGTTTCAAGTCAAAGTGAGCAAAACTAATGTGTGTGTGTGTGTGTTGTTGGGAGGACATCACCTCAGCAAGAATTATCTCTGTGCTGTATTTTTAGCAAACTTGATGTGTCTTTAATATATTATCCAAAGCCAGTATTCAGGTGAAATGGGATACAGATTGTGCTGCATATGGCCAAATAGACTTGAAATACTGTGTGATTTTTAGTGTTCTGTAAGTAGATTAAATTGAGATATTGACTAATAAGTTAGCCTTGCAATCACGCTTGGTAGGAAGTAATGAAAACAAGCTGCTGTTTGTAGGTCACGGTGGTTGGAGCCCACACACAGCTCTGCTGTCCTGCTTAACTGACTCTGCTTCTTCCCATGAGAGCAGCTCCTTCTCTGGGCTTGTCATATCCCACCCTCTCCCTGTTCTGTCAACCAAAATGATCCTCAGGGTAGTGAATTGCTATCTCAGGGTGGTGTGTTGGAGGTTGGGTTAGTTTCTGACTTGAAGAGCAACATAATCAGATTACCTGGGATTCTGAAAGTGTCTGGATTGGTTTCAGTGTGGTTGATGGTCACTACTCCAAGGGCCAGACCTTTTCCTGGTGGTCTTCAGAGCCTCAGCCTTCTGCCACGGGCCACGCAAAGGCATGGAACAGGCCTGTCCAGCTTGTTCAATGTCTTTAGCATTTGGATCAGGTGCCAACCCCATTACTGCTGCAGTTGCTTAAGCAGCCCTGTTGCTCTGCTTCCCCTTCACTGTGCCTTAGAAGTGCTCTTCATCCGTACCTGTGGCAAACTAAAGGCTCTCTGCTCATTGGTAGAATAAAGCTACAAATGATAAAAGGCTTGAAATGTTGGGGAGAGGCTCAGAGAACAGAAGCATGTCTTTCTCTGAACAAGTCAGGAGAGGTTAAAAAATGGCCAGGGCTTGGTTTAATTTTCCTTTGAGGACAGGGTCAGACTGTGCTTTACCCAGAGGCAGATCCCTCTCCCTCCCCTTTGCAGTTGGCTTTGTCAGTACGGCTGTGTGGAAGACAGTGCCCTGAATTAGTGAGGTAACCTGTTTTGATGTGGGCTTTTTAACTTGGATTTTTTTCAGCCCTTTGGATTAGAACACAGACCACCAAACAGTTGAATTAATTCAAATTGGGGGAAGGAGGAGCAGAAAAAGCATTCAGGGATGGGAGGGAGGGTGGGCTACTTCTGATCTGGTTCTGCTGTTGGGAAGGTCCATGAATGGAGTTGTACCTTTAGCAAGCGGTGGCTAAAAAACTGTGAAGTGGTAGGTTTAAAGTTAGACTTGGGCCAACTTGTGAAGATTGCTTGCTTTTTCTCCTCTAATCTTTGCTGTGACTAAAGCTTTTTCTTTTATTAAATTTTCTCTTTGTGGATGGCTCTGATGATTAAAAACCCATTCAGGAGTCTAGAATAGCTTCCAGTGAGACGTGATTAAAATAAATTCACAGGCATATGCTTTGGTTTTGTTTCCCTGCACACACTCAAAAGTAAAGTAGTTCTTAAACAATTGGGTTTGGGTTGTGGTGCTGTTCCCTGGTAGCTGTGGACTGATGGTGAAGCATGGCTTGGAGGCTCCTGCATGCTCTGGCCACCTCTCTGTCAGCGTGTGGAATTTCACTGCTCTGTTGATGTTGCTGAGGCAGCTGTCCCAGGCACCCTTCTGTAAACTGGATCAGAAAAATCATTCAGCATAAAGCCCTTGCATGTCTTTCTGGAGGCAGTATGGGGAAGGAAAAGGGGAGAGGGGTTTTGTAATTTCCTTACAGCATGGCTCCACCAAAGAATTGTTTTCTCTCTGTCCTGTGAAGGCCTGAGGTACTGGCCAGCTGTGATGAGGGAATAAATGGGAGCTGAGAACGAGGAGCTTTCTTACATCGCGTTTGATTCAAGAGAGCCTTTTTCTAACTCTGCTTGGCAAAAAAAAGAGAGAGTCTGTAGAAACAGGCTGGAGTTGTAGAATAGTATCAGACAGGAGTTAGAAATGTTAGAATCCTTTAGAAATTTAATTACTGAATGATATCTGTTAGAGGGAACAGTTAGAAACAGCTGCTAGATGAATTCTTGTGGCAGACGTGCTTACTAGACTACTCATCCAAGGGAAGTAGGGTGTACAGTACAATATGTTCAAAGTAAATCCTCTACCAACCCAAAATACTATTTCCTTCAAGATAACAGAAGTTGATCTGAGAATGATTGTTAGCCATGAGATTTGCATGATTTCTTCTCATTGATTGCACCTTGTATTTTAAAGCCTCCTTGTGAGGCAGTGTATAGAAGTAGAGCTTCCTGTTGATTAAACTTTCCTTTTATGTCCATTTCAGATGACCTAATTATTTCAGAAGATGTTGGAGCAAGTATCTTCAATGGGCAGAAGAAGGTGCTGTATTATGCAGATGCCCTGACAGAAATAGCTTTTGTTGTCCCATCACCAGTGGAGTCCCTAAGTAAGATCACTCTGTACATGCTGTTTACAAAAAACAAAACAATATTTTCTTGTTAGGGAGCTTTTTCAGAAGCAGAACCTAAATAAGCCAACTAGTAGTGTGTCTAGCAACTACTGATGTTTACAACATCCTAATCTTTAGCCTCCCTCTTAAAGTGGTCTCTGTTCTGTGCCCCTTTTTCTCAGTCTGAGCCTCCGTCCATGTCCAGGTTTGCCCAGCAGTATGGCTGCTTTAGCTTGGATGTGTAGTTCCCCATCAACTGGTGATGCTTTTTTTTTTCCTCTCTCTCCTGTCTTGATGATGTGCTCCTGCAGCACCTGGAGGAGCAGGTGCACAGCTGCTCTGTAGGTGAGCAACAGCCTTCGTGACGTCTTTTGCACATTAAAACCAGTGTGCAGAAGTTCCCTGGAATAAAAGAAGTGTGAGGAAATGATAGCCACAGGAAGGAGGAGGCTGTATGCCATAGGAAGTGAGTGGGACGCTTCTGAATTGTAGGGAGTGCTTTCATAGCATTTGTTTCGGGAATAACTGGCAGTTGTCCACTGCTGAATCCTCTTCCTGCTTTTGAACACTATATTGAGTTGACTGTAAATCTATGTATGTTTAGTTTCAAAAGCCTTAAAACCTTTTTTAGTTTCAAAACCTTACATATGATGACAGCTTAATTTTTTTTTTTTTTTTGGCAGAAGAAAAGACAAAACTCACCTTTCTTCTTCTGGCTTACAGCTGATTCACTGGAAAGCAATGTCTCTGACCAAGAAAGCGACTCCAACATGGATCTGCTGCCTGGAATATTGAAGCAGCAGTCTCTGACACTTGAACTCTTCCCCAATCATACAGACAATCTTAATCCCTCCCAGCGGGTAAGGCACAGCTTGCATTGAAAAATGACATTCATATGTATGTATATACACACACATATATACACACACAGAGACACCTTTTTTTTTATTTGCAAGATGCACACTGGCAATGCTGCAGCGTTTTTTTGATGATATATTATTTCCTAGCATTTAAAGCTTCTTGTTCCTAGCCATTAATCTTTAACATCTGCTTTGGTCCTGCCAGAATTTGTACCTGCAGTGGTAGACTGCAAGACTGCGTTAATGAAATACAAAACTTAAACACGCTGAGTAGTAATACTCTGAGTAGTAATACTCTGCATACTGGAATCTTGAAGTGTGTGCAGGAAAAAGTATATGCAGTATTTACAGAGTAATTCAGACCTGAATCCATGCTTGGAAATTTAGGATGGATAGACATGAACACTTCATACCTACCCAGTTTAAAATAGTCTGTGTCAGTTGTGTCTGAAGCATCAAATGTGAAGTTGCTTTGGTGTGGTAGCAAAGTAGAAAACCATGAACTGCTGTAACAGTTAGCAAAGGATTTAAAACTGCTTATTTCTTGGATAGAATTCACTTCCAAATGTGTATTTAGTTACTCTTTTAAGATCTCTGAGAACACCAAGAAAAATACGAAACAGTTTTTTTGAGTGAATATATTAATTTATATTGAATTATAAACATATATTCAATATAAATTAATATTTCTCAGTGGGTGGTTCCACCGTGGCTGCCCCATCTTGATAGTAGGCAGAGGTTGTACTTGTCTTGAGATCTGAAAGACTTAAGGAGCAACTGAAGTGCTTCTGGGATGCATTACTGGACTCATGATGTTTGCAAATGCTACTCTTCCCTTGTGTTCAAAACAGCTCAGTCCTACTTCGAGATCCAAGAGGATGCCTCAGGGCCGGACCATTCCACCAATGGGACCTGAAACCAAAGTGTATGTGGTCTGGGTGGAACGTTATGATGATATAGGTATGTAGAAGTTTTTATTGTTCTCTGAAGTAACAACAGGGCAGGAACTGGGGCAAAAACTCTGTTCCACTCCTTTATAAAATGCTAATTCCCTTCAATGTCTGTAACTACACTTTTAAGATTCTCAAACAGTTCTTTGATATTTGAGTGGTGGTCCATAGGGTGCACATGAATCAGTGGCATGTAGGCCTGGAGATTATTTTAGCTCTGGCAGTACAGGTGAAATGCTGTGATGCATTAATCCTCTTAAGCTTAACACACAAGGCAGGTGTGCACCCCTGGTTTTCAGTTCCCTTCAGCTGTTTTCTCCCCACAGTGAATCTGTTGTTCTTCCTTTAAAAAAAAATAATTACTTCTGACACCTGCTGCTTCTGTGCTGAAGGGATCATTGTCCTTCTGGGTTTGATTTTACCTTTGAAACTTTCTGCTGTGTTCTGTCCTGCGGGAGGGCTCGTTTATTCTGTGCTTAGAGCGCCCGTTTCGTGCTGGGCAGTCCCGGTTCCTTTCTACACCTTTGTTCAGGTAAGGTCCTGCTCTTCATGCACCTTAATGCTCCTTAGTTTGGTGTTTCGTCTGTGACTCTGGGTACTGGCTGACCTGGGAGAGACTCAGTTTTGCCCATCCTGTTAACAGCCATGACAATCAATCCCTGTCTGCTGGGTTTGAGGAGTCCTTTGTCCCCAAGAGCTGCCTGTGTTCTGTTTCTAAGCCATGGCACTATGCAAGAGCCTCTCTGTACTGGCCTAGCCCAGCAGAATCTGTAACACTGGCCAGTAACCAGTACTTTACTCTATTCTTGACTTTGCATCTTGCTTCCCAGTCTGGCAGTAAGGATGGACCTTAATTAAACCCTTAGCTCCTCCCAGAGGAAAGCAGCCAAGAGAATGGGCGTGATCAAGAGAAAGCTTTGTGTGAAATGCAGGTAATGTAAATTCTCAAGAAAATTGCCTTGTCCACAGCACATCCCTCAACTTTACTGGGATCAGGAGGTGGACATCAGGTTCTGCAGCACCATTTCCTTATCTGGGCATTGGCACGGAGGGTGTTTGCTTAGATCCAGGAGTCCCTCAGCCGCTTGAGTTCCCGAACTGGTGTCCCTGACCCACTTCTTTCATGGGTGGCAGCTAAAGCCAGCTCACTGCAGAGCAGCAGCTGTGCTACACGTGCATGTTTCTGCTTGGCTGATTCTTTCAGCAGCTGTAGGAATCTCCCAGACCTCTGGGCCTGAAGCTGAAGAAGTGAGTTTGTGAGCCTCAGTAAGCATGGCAGTTGGATTGGGGTGGGGTGGGGGCAGGTGGGCAGGTTTTGAAAGTGGCTCCTAGCCTGGAGGCTTTGGCTTCTGCTTCGTACGTTCTTGGCTTTTGCCTTATGCTTCTGGTACATCTTGGAATCTGGACAATGGACAAGCTGTCTCTTTATAGTCAAGGTATCACCCCCGTGCCAACTGCCTGCCCTCCCTCTTGGTCCATCTCAAAGTACTTCCGTGGTCCTCCATGCTCTCCCTTTGCTAGCTCCAGCTTTTGTGTAGTCTTTACCACCCCAGCTCTGATCGCAAAAGGTGGTTTTGGGCCTCGTACATTTCCTGCTGGAAGAAGCATTGGCACTGTTCTGCTGTCTGAACTGTACTTCCTGAATGACTCTCAACATCTTGAGGGCCTACAAGAAAGCTGGGAAGGGACTTTTCATAAGGGCAGTTAATGACAAAACAAGGGGAAATGGGTTTAAGCTGAAAGAGGGGAGGTTTAGATGAGATATTAGGAAGAAGTTCTTCACTGTGAGGGTGGTCAGACACTGGAACAGGTTGCCCAAGGAAGTTGTAGATGCCCCCTCCCTGGAAGTGTTGAAGGCCAGGTTGGATGAGGCTTTGAGCAACCTGGTCTAGTGGAAGGTGTCCCTGCTGCTGGCAGGGGGGTTGGGACTGGATGAGCTTTAAGGTCCCTTCCAACCCAAACCATTCCATGATTCTATGATCTTTCTCAGTTCCTGCCCATAAACAAGGGGATGGGAAGTGCCACATCCCCTTCCAGGGATCAGAGTTTTTACTTCTTCCTCCTGCACCTTCATTATCCCGTCACTTGTTACCAAGCCTGTGGCAGCAGAGTTGTAGGTTGTGGTGCGGATCTGTAGAGCTTGGATTTGAGGAACAATACCATTTTTGTTGGAGCAGGGCTCGAGGGAGCCGCAGGTGTGAGCTGCAGTATCATTTGAAATTTCCAGCACTGTTCTTGAGGCCGATTACTTGTGGATAGGTGAAGATGCTGTTGAGTAATAATTTGAAAGTTCTTTTTGTGATTGAAGTACTTCACCTCCTTCCTCTGTTCCTCTGGAGATTTTGACCTTTGGGATTGAGGGAATTGAGGCCCTGGGGACATGTGTTACCTGACCTGTTGAGCACAGGGTGGCTGAGGTGTGTCTGTACACTCCATGAATGCTGAAGCTTAAAAACAAAGACTTGGCATCACTAGCAGTGCAAGAACATCCATGGTATAAATGCTGGAGGACTACATGGTTTTGACTGATGAGAGATAATCTTTCTTTGTACCAAAACAAACAAACAAAAAAACCCCTAAACACTGAAGTAGATAAACTTTATTCAGTGCATCCTCTTCTTACAGAAAACTTCCCCCTCCCTGATCTGGTGTCTGAGACTAGCACTGGTGTGGAAACTACAGCCAATAGTAGCACTTCCCTACGGTAAGGCTCCTCGTGCTTTCATTGTCGTTCTTGATTATGGTGGCCAACAGTTCAGGCTGCGCTTTGGAAGAAGTAATGACTGAGATTATTTGCATTTGTTAGCTTTTATAGGCAGCCCTGAAAACTCTAGGCAGTCATGTTAAAAAAGATGAGTTTCCTCAGTGGATTTTTTTTTTTTTTTTAATGAAAGAGCTTTTCATATCACTGCAGTTTGAACATAAATTACAGGAAATGCGTGGTTTTTATCTTGAGTCTGTGATTAGCCTCCCTCCTGATTTACTCCCCAGTGAGGTGGTTAGTGCTGCATGCGTGTTGTGGGGTGTAAAGCCCTGTCTGCAGGACTCTCAAGTTGTGTGGAGACAGAAGATCTAGAAACTGTTCAGTTGCTATAGCCCTTCTAAAGTCCAGAGGATGCGCACAGGAGCCCCACGGGTTTAGCCACAAGATATTTTTTAACATTCTTTTAACACTTGAGTTGGTCACTTTTCATCTATAGATTAATTGAAACAGTGTTCTAAGACTGATTTAACAGTTGTGTTTTTTTTTCCCTTAAGATCTACCATTCCTGAGAAAGAAGTTCCTGTGATCTTCATCCACCCTTTAAACACTGGCTTATTCAGGATAAAACTACAAGGAGCAACTGGGAAATTCAATATGGTCATCCCCTTGGTGGATGGAATGATAGTCAGTAGGAGAGCTCTTGGTAAGCTAAAGATATTAGAAAAGCTCATGTTTTGTTGTTTTTTTGGTTTTGTTTGTTGGTTTTTTTCTTAATAATATATCTGCAAAATATATGGTCTGGAATCTTTCTCTGGAAGAAGTATCAGGCGTGGCAGAACAAAACAAAAACACGCTTCTTGCAGCAAGGGTGGGAGCAGGAACAGCAGAGGGAGCAGGTGGTCAGCTCTCAGCTGCCAGCACAGCCCGGCTG
Organism: Antrostomus carolinensis; assembly: GCF_000700745.2. NCBI lineage: Eukaryota > Metazoa > Chordata > Aves > Caprimulgiformes > Caprimulgidae > Antrostomus > Antrostomus carolinensis. Next base: position 6,082 of record NW_010301291.1, on the reverse strand, counting down.
GCTGCAGTGGGGGTGGGAGAGGGGTGAGGGGTTGGAGCTGGTGATGGTGGAAGTAAGGGGTAAATGCCTGTTACTGAGATGAGAGAGATCAGAAATGTCACCCTGATGTTTAGCACTGAGAGCCAAGGTGCTGGTGCTGCTCGGCTGCTAGAGGGTGCCACTGAATTTTTGGACTGTGTTGGCACGCTGTGTGTGTTCCTGCAGTTTTAAAAGCTGGATAGCAATTAAAAGCCACAGCAGTTGAGGATTTTATAATGTGTTCAATAAAAATACTTAACCTACTATGCAGGTTTGTGTTAACAGGGGTCCTGCTTTTCCTGTGTTCCTGGATGGATTAGTGGATCTGTTTTGCTGTCTGTGCTACTAAATAGCTTCAGTAACAGGAAAACTCTTTCCAGTGAGAGCAATTCTCGAGGCAGAGTGAAATGAATAAATAAACAAACATTAGGATACTTGTCCATAACCATGAAACTAATGTTGTGGGGGTCTGTTGGGGGTGACTTTCAGGTTTTTATTTGCATGCTTAATTCAGTGATGAGGAAGTTGAAGCCAGGCTGGGTCTTTAAATAACAGTTGTGAACTCAGCTGTTGACAATGGCTTGTACTGAAAAAGAATTGGGTGTTTTCCTAGAGTTGGGCTGGTTTTTTAGCTGCATCACAAGTAAAATATAATGAAGTTTGTCTCATCTGTCAGTTCAGCAGTTGCAATTTGTGTGCAATCAGGAATCAAGTCCTCTAAATAAGACACTTCTTTTCTGCCTGTAAGAAAGTGCTTGTGTAACCAGCAGAGTGGTTAATGACACTTACTTCATTAGAGGTGCATCAATTTTCATTTCAGCTTTGATCAAATGCTACTGCTTTGGTTCCCAGTGTTCTCCTGCCTGCCACATACAGCAGTAGGAGTTGCAGAGAGGTAACAAGAGTGACAAAGCAGCGAGGGGAAGAGAAAACTCTTTCCAGCCACAAGCCATCAAACCTGTCCTCATCCCCCGGTCCCAGGGGAAGGCTCTGATGTTCCTACTGGCAAGAAGCACTGATGGTACTTTTTTGTCCTGAAGGTTCCCCTGGCACTACCCAGTGTGACCTCAGGGCCCGTCCGAGCTCTGCGTGTCCTGTTGCAGACAGCTGCTTGGCTCTGGCAAAGTTCAGAAATCTTCCTCCTCCTCCTCTGCCTCCAGCCAGCTTAGGGTACCACTGACTTAGTTCCTTTTCTTACTCATCTTTCACAGTATAATGTCCCTACATGCCTGGGGACCACGGTTATCTGTTACCAACTACTTGTTGAGAAAAGTTCTTGTCTTGGTGGTGCTGAACATCTCCCCTGAGTCTCAAGATGGGACAGAACCCAGCATTGTCTTTAGCTCGAAGCCAGCAAAGGGCCACAGACTTGAATTTGTTTAAACCTGATTCAAATGTTGTTTCTTTTTCAGGTTTTTTAGTGAGGCAGACGGTAATAAATATTTGTCGGAGAAAGAGGCTGGAAAGTGATTCATACAACCCTCCACATGTCCGCCGAAAACAGAAAATAGCAGACATTGTCAATAAATACCGGAACAGGCAGCTGGAGCCAGAATTTTATACCTCGCTTTTCCAGGAGGTTGGGCTCAAGAACTGCAACCCCTAGGTCATTATCCTTCCAGGACAATCAGATCAGAGCTTGGTGGCTACAGTGATGAAAACAGTTAAATAACAACAACAAATTTCCTCAGCCCTCTGGAATTCAGGAAATCATATTCTAGCACAAGTCAGCAGATACCATGTGGGAGGAATGAGAAATGAATCCAAAACACTGCAGTTGGGACATTGACTTGATTCACCTACCCTCAAAAGATGACTTACTTCCAGTCTTCCTGGATGCTAGCAACATCATCTCTTCACCGATCATCTATTCCAGACTAATTAGGAACTGTAAGTGTCTCATGCTGTGAGAGGAAAACAATCAAAACAAAGCTATCTCTGCATATGAGGATGGAAAACAAAATACAAACAAATCTGCCTTCAGGCATCTTGCTACGCCCACGTGGCAAAGGAGAGGGGAGCAGGATCTCTCCTTTGAGGAGAGCGTCTGTTTCAGAGCATTAACCATCCCTGCAAGAGCTCAAAGGACATTTTCAAGCCCCCTTCAGAGATCAACAGAAGATCCTCCACTGCTTGTAACAGATTTGTGTACCAAAAGCCAGAGGAGCAAAATTGCCTGGAAACATCAGGTCATGAAATTTGTAGCCAAGATGCTGAATTTGAGAGTTCCCTCTGTGGCTGAGGGTGAGTCCATCTATGTACAAGATTTGCCATCGTGCTGATCACAAACACCACCTGAAATTACCTGACTTTCCAACAGAAGTTGTTACTAGTTGAGCTCTTGGTTATATAAAAACAAGGTTATGACTTTCAGGTCTGTTGCAAAATGTCACATTTAATTTTAGTTGCTTGATTTTTTGGTAAGGTTTTTTAATGCAACTACTTAATTTATTTTGAAGTGTCTGTATCACCTCCTCACCACTTCCATAAAAAGTGTAAACATCTCTTGCTTTCCTTCCATTGGATTGAAATCTGAGATTTTGGGGCTGCCTCCTGCCTGATATTTATAGCATAAGCAGTTTTTGCAGCTTCTACAACACTTTTCAGAAGCTCCTGTTAAACAGACTAAAACAACTTGGAAAGCAAATTCAAGAATTCTTCTTTTTCCCCATTCTTGCCATTCCATGAAAGCCTTTTGGAGTTAGAACTTAAATTTATTTTGAATCTACTGTGCTTTCCCATGCTTAGCAAGCAGTGGTTCCCTTTCACCTAGGTGAGAAGCTTTCATTCACACGTGGATTTCACGTGTTCAGGACTTGAAGGGTGTGCTGGAAAAAGATGTTTACAACTACAAATTTAATATTGGGAATAGAAAAGCTGCAGCAGGTGCTGCAGCCTTGGGAGCGCTCTCGGGCTCCCAGCACAGTCTTGGCTGGTGTTGCAGGAATGAATCGTGGCTGTGCTCCTGGGCAGGTGCTGTTTGTGGTCACGGGCAGCAGCACGGGTCCTTTTCCTTCCAGTGAGTAGGTAACATAAGAGGATGAGTGTGAGCAGGAATTTGGGGGCTCCTCACATTATTCCAAAAATGTGTTTATTAGCTTTTTTTGTGTGCATTGCAGTAATATCTGTCATTTAATTTTGATATTTCAGAATTACTTTTTGCAACAGTTTGGACCTGAAACAGTCTTAATTATTTAATTACAACTTACCTGCCAAGGACATACCCTGCTCCTGTCATTTCATGTGTTTTTTCACAAAGAATTAATGGAAATGCAGGCCTCTCAGAAAAAAATACACGTGAAAAGACTCTCAGGATGTCAACCAAAGGGGTTTTAGGTGACACATGCTTGTTGCAGAGGACAAGCACACTGACCTCTGAACTCAGGAGATCTGGGTTTTGATCCAGATGAATCACAAGTGGAAAAATGAAACCACATTAAGGAAACCACTGTAGAAGTAAGCACGATGGCTGGCCCACGCTCGCGTGGTGCCCAGGTTGCAGATGGCAGGAGGAGCTGCAAGGCAGCGTTTGGATGTCTTAAGCTGGGAAACTTCGACAGCTTCATTCCTCTGCTGAGCTCTCGCCATTATCAATTGAATGCACGGACACAAAATTTACCCACATTCTTTCTGTCTGTACCTATTGGATTAAGTAATGGCCAAACACACCATAGTCCACTGATCTGAAAGGCATGACCACTGCATGCATAACAGATAAACATACTGAGCAACCAAATGTCTGCACATCTTCAGTAACCTAAGGAGGTCCACATGCCACAGCTGAGTGTACGTGATGCGCAGTCCCTGATTTCTGTAGTAATGAGCTGCTAAAGGTGGTTCTTCCAGGCATCCAGGTGAAGACGTGTGCGTTTGGGGAAACCTTGGATATTTTCCACAAAGTCCAAGATAGCCAAATGGACTGCCTGAAAATTTACTTTCTAATAAGGCTCGTGCTTGGCTGAATAGTCTTGGGTCTATTTCCATGCTCATCTGACCATGGGTTTGGCACCTGCCTGAGCAGTGACAACCATGGAAGCAGTGCCAGGTTTCCGAAGTCGTGAGGGAAGGTAACTTTGGTGCACGGTGTTGCTGCTGCTCCCCCTGCCCAGGGACTGGGTGTTTATAAGCTGCTTGGTTGGAGTTGTAAAGCCAGCTGGTTAAGGTGTTGCACACTAGTGTATGACCTGGCCATAAGTGTTGCTGTCAGGAAAGGTGAACCTTCAAGAAAGTCACAGTTTAGTGTAAAAAGGTTGCGATTACAGAATTGTGTTGCCATCCCTTTTGGTTTGGATGCTGGTCTCAGCAGTGAGCGCCCTGTGCTGGTGGAAGGTGTCTGCAAGGAGTGTCCCTCCTTCCCCTGGGTGTGGAGAGGTCTCTCACTTCATAATAAAATGTAAGATACTGATTTGGGAATGAGATCCTCGTCCTGTTGAAGTCAGTGGCCAAACTCTGGTGGCTTCAGCTAGTCCAGGGTACAGCCTCGAGATTGTTATCCCCAAAAAGGTCAGAACAAATGAGATTTACTTCACTTGTGATTGCAAGAACACGTCAGTCAAGAATCCAGACTTTTTTTTCCCATCACAGACTTGTATTAAGTTTTCAACTTGACAACTTGCCTGGCTTGGGGTTGTGTTCCTGTTCCTCGGAGGTGACGAGCGTTGGCCGCTTTGTGCGTAGCGTGACGTTGGTCTGAGCTCTGCAGGTACCATGGTGCTGCAGGAGCAGAGTTGCAGATGTTGTGTAGGAACTACACTGAGACTCTCTCATTTCATAAGACCTTTCTCTGTGGGTTTCTGATTCCGCGTTGCAGGGTGGCAGCCTTTGAACGGTGCGGAAGGAGGGGGGACCATTGTCACCTTGTTCAACACAGCGTTGAAATTACAGAAATTTTAGGACCTTATTAAAGATTCTCTTTTAACAAAAAGCATCTTTCTGAAAGGTATTTCTAAAAATACAGCAAAGGGGAGACAGGGCCTGTGGGATTTCCGGTGTCCGTGTGGATAGCGGCGTGTGCGTGAGGCCGCGGGGCAGCGCAGCCCCTGGCTCTGGGCTGCGTCCTGGGCTCTCCGTAGGCGACCGCGTTCCCTGGGAGGTTCTGCATCCCCAGAACGATGAGCACTGAATTTCAATCTGACAAATTTGATGTGATTTAATGATTGTGTAATTGAGTGGTGTCTTTGAAGGCAAACACAGACCTTTTCCACATGGATTTTAGCAGGAGCGATTAGAAATGATATCATGTGCTTCGGATCATACACAATTTGTATGAATCTCTGTATGTTGCCAAGACATGATCTTTTTGTTCTTATTGTATTTTTCTGTAAATAATCCTGGCGCTAAGTTGTAAAGTAAAGGCAAAATGTAAATATGAAGATGTGAACTATGTTCCCTTGTCTCTAGTACTTTATCTCTTATTTGTTTAGGGAAGGCACACAAAGGCTTGTTTGTATTTATGCCAATTCTTTGTCCAGGAGAAACACATCAAATATTGAATGTAACACAATTAGTCCAATAAATTTTAAAGATTCTTATCTAATAATGTTGCAATTGTCGATTTTTAATATTTTCCAATGCCTTTGAGACATGATCAGACAACGGAGATGTTTCCTAGGGGAATAGCAGACAGATGTAGTAAAATTGGGCACCCTCTGCTGTGCAGCAGCTCTGGTAACATGTTGCATCTCAATGGTGTGGGGGAATGAAAACGTGGAAACAGCTTTGAGAGGGAGACCCGATGCTCCTGCAGTGCCAGTGTTTTCCAGTTGCTCAACACGCTGCTGTGTAGGTCCCGTGCTGTGCAGCCGGCTCTGCTGAGGCGCCGTGAGCGGGACGGGGCCGTGGCTGCGATAGAGCCGGGCGGTGAAACCGCAGCACAAAGTCCTGCGGTTGTTGGAGCGAGTCTGACCTCTGCACAGGCTGAAGGTGACAAGTTTGACTTCTCGATTGTGTGGATTGGGGGGAAGAGCTGGGCAACAAGAGCAGGAGAGTCCTGTGTCCTGCAGGGACAATGCACCCAGCAGACTGGAAGACTTGGGGTCCTGCACCTGGGTCAGGGCAACCCCCA
>NW_010301290.1:0-3359 GCF_000700745.2 Antrostomus carolinensis | reverse complement strand
CCCCCTCCCCCCCAACCCAACCCAAGCATAAAATGGGAATCTCATATTTAATAAAAAGATTACATTCCTGGAAGGTACCTGGATAGAGAGTCTTCATGAACATGCTCTTGATTCTTGCCTAAGCCATGGACTTCCTTCAGGAGCTGGACTGGTTTTGTTTGTGGTATTTTTTTCCATTCACTCGCTCAGTATAATATTGTAAGTAGAAGTTCCACTGATGACTGCTCTGCTCAGAGACTGTGGTGGTGAAGATTTGGTAACTAGTTCATCGGTAAAGTATTTATGATACTTTCTGAAGTTAGTAGAGGAATGCTCTAAGAGATGTTTATTCAGGATCATGGTGCAGTAAGAAATGCCTCATGGAAATTTTAAATTGACGCTCTGCCTGTCAGAGTGGGAAGATTCTTGTCCATACTTTGTAGGTGCTCATGTATTCACATCCAGATGTTCTAAGCAAAGGCAAAGTGATTGAAGTAAGACATGGGCAATGTCAGCTGCGTATTTCTTTGTCAAGTTGTTAGGATCTGTATCATGATGTGTGTTACTGTCATAAACCTTTCCATTTAGCAGGAACCAAAAGCCTGAAAAAGCATGGTTTCTGAATCGTAATCCAAGTGGTGGGGTTGGGCAGAACCAAGGTGACTCAGTTGTTGGTTTGCCTCTTCTGTGGCTGCAGCAGCGTAGTTTCAGTTACTCTAAATCAGACACCAGCCACAAACATTTAAGTATTTTTGCTTACTCCCCTTAGAAAGCCATCTGTACTAGTCTAGAAAACGTCTTTAAATTGACAGCAGCTATGTTCTCTGCTTGGTGGCACAAGAGGAATCCCGGGTCACCACTTTCTAGAAAAAACCACCCTGACAGAGGCACGGTTATCTCTGCTGAAAGGACTGGTGTGGTTTGGGTGCACACCCGTGTGCACTGGGAAAAGACACTTCTTGCAGCGTCAGTGGGACACTCCAACCAGACTGAGAAAGGATTGGAAGCTCCTTGGGCTTCTTTGAGAGGACGTTGGTTGATGTTATGTGTTACTTCCATAAAAAGTAGTAAAGTGACAACATTTCCTTCTCCTCCTCAATTCATTAGTGGTAGGAGCCATCGCTGGTAGCAAATCTGAAGGCAAATGGGAAGAGCAAATCTGGCAGTGATTGTTTTATAAAGTAAAATTGATTTCTGTGGAGAATCAGTTATATTGTATTTTTTAACCTTTTTTATGAACATGATCAATTATGTTCCACAGTTTAAGTCATATTTTCCCTGTTTTGTCTTTTCTTTCTTTTAAAAAAATAAAAGGACTGTATTTTTGTCTCCTTACACCTACATTTCAAATACATTTTGGCAGCATGTATGAATTTGAAATGTGAAGCGAAGTTTTCTGAACTGTGTGGCTAGCTAGTAGCAATGCAAATTGGTTACCTAACGAGAAAGAGACATCAGAAGATTTTTGTTGAAGGGTCTGCTGAAGGAATAGAAATCATCTTAAATCGCACGATGTCTGCCTAAATTCAGTTTACATCATGTCTGTTCTGTGCAGTATCTTGGATTATTTTAGCTGAAGAGATTGGGGGAAAATGTTTGAGCTTTTGTTTTTCCTCTCCTGTTTGTTTTCTCTATGTACTTGACACCCCATTAGGTTTAATTTTATGAATGGCTTGGAAAGGCAGGCCTCATTGATTCACTATGGTGCTTGAGTCCATAGAACATCAGACCCTTCTGAAAATCTTCCCTGTTGGTGGGATGCCTGTCGCGCTTCCCCAGCCCGGTTAGCCCTGCCTGGCAGGGAGGGTCACTGCGGCTGGGGGCTGCCTTGTGCTGGGGAGGTGCTGCTTCGAGTCATGCCCTCCAGAGCACAGCGGTGCTGGCAGCTTGCTCTGCTGGATTCTGCCCTCCAAACAGTGCTGTGCTGCTTCTCTGCTTTCTCCTGAAGTGCCCGAGACACAGTTGAAGGAATTAGTCTGATGATAATTAAGTAGGCTCACATCTTGGTATTTCTCTCAGGTGAGAAGACTCATCAGCTGCTCTTTCAGGACTGGTTTTAAGGTGATTATTAATATAACACAACATTTTTTCCTGTGTTAAGAAACTGTGCTATTTTAGGGTGAGGCAGTTTCACCCCAACTATAAGTTTCTTAAGGGAAGAGCCCCTTTCTCAGGGGATGACAAACTGTACTACTGCCAAGATACTGCTGCCTCCGTATCTTCAGTGCAGGTTCTTGGGAAGCCCAGCACAGGGCTGGAGTCACAGGCTGTCCTCCCCGCGTCATCTGAGATGTGGCAGGGAGAAGAAGTGTGTCAGGGCTCCTCCCTGCTGCCACAGAAAGCAAGCATCTTGCCAAGTTTGTGGAAATCTGGTACATTTCCATCTTAGGTACATGCTAGGAGAAAAAGACACTCTGTAGACTTAATTATGTTTATTTTTTAGCTTCCTCCTTACCAATGTAAGCTTGGTGCTTTGCTCCTAAAAATGATACTGATTTATCTGCCCCTTAGTGCATCATCCTGTGTTCCCCACTCCAGAGGGAGGAGAGACAAGTTCTAATCTTGTATCTTTAATCTGCCAGTTGAGAAATATATCTCCATTTGTTCCTTAAATACAAACAAATAGTTATTTATGCATTTCTCTACAGCTGGTATCTTCAAGATATTTCCATCCACTGGCTAAGATAAAACCTGTAGTGCACTTGTGATAATCTCTGATGAACAGTCTGAGTTGTTAGCCCCTCCAAAATATAAACTTCAAGTATTAAATGTTTCATCTTGTGTTTGCCATGAAAAACTTACTTGCAAAAGCTCATTTTGAGACACTTTTAGGCATTTCTAATAGCTCTTCATGTCAGCACTAACATATGCATACATGCTAAATATAGAATGCAAATTACCTGTTCTGTGCTGCAATCATTTTTCTAGGTATTGTATTCATAGAGCTTCATTTATTGTAGTTTCTAGGCAATCAAGTGCAGCAAAATAGGAGCCAGCACTTGGAAGAAAAGTGACTTTCAGTGCTACTTTTTGATGCATTTATATTTGCTGATTATTTTATGTCTGCATCAAATTAGATGCAAACCTGGTGCGTTTGCATTTCTGGTTCTTCTTGGATCTTACTAAAAGGGAACGGCTGTTTAACAGCAGAGCAGGTTTTAATGTATGACTCAAAAGAAGTGTGTGAGCCCGGAGAAGCCAGTTGCTTCTAAGAAATGCAAATCCCATGTAAAAAGGGAAGGAATAGAAATACTCCATTGAAAATGTGTTACTTTAAAATTAAAATGTGGTTAGAGACAGTGTGAAATTGCGTTAACGATGACAGCTGTAGGTATGTATATATACAGGCTGGGCAGAGAATGGATTCAGAGCAGCCCTGA
>NW_010301289.1:0-3172 GCF_000700745.2 Antrostomus carolinensis | reverse complement strand
TCCCACCCAAACCAGTCTGGGGTTCTATGATATTTCAGTCACCTCTACAGAACACAGACACTGCTCTGCACGGCCTCTACCACTTTTTACAGCACCTGTAAGTTGCTCTTCTCCTACCTCAGTTTAGGAGCCTTATCAACAGAGTTACTGTGTTTCCTCTCTGACAAACAGAGCATGTGTAACACTTTATTGTCTGCTTTAATGCCTAAAAACTCCCTCCCTGTGGTATTTACGATGTGTATCTCCAGAAGACACTCCTCAGATTACATACTTCTTCATTCCAAGTCTTCCCAAGGAATCCAGTCCTGACTGAAAGAATCTCCCCCCTCACCCTGGATCTAAGCATTTCAGTTTCCACTCCTTTTATAAAAGGAACTTTCAACAACTGTATGTGGAATCCTGGTATCGACCCAAATTAAGAGCTTGGTGAGTGGAGAAGCCTGGGGCTCCTGAACCTGACTCATTGCCCAGTGCTCCAATTCCACCCCACACACAGAACCACCACCTCTGCCTGACCCTCCTCTGAACCTCCAGGAAAAAATACCTTCAATACCAAAAAAACCCAGTTCAGATGCATGACTTACTTTGTCCAAAAGTTGAAGTTGTCCCAAAGCCAGTGCTGCCTCCAAATGGAGTTCCAAAGGATTTGTTAAACATTTTCAGGATCAGTCAAGGTTTTTCTCCTCAACCTGGAAAGAATAATTCAGTTTTTATGGAAAGTTTATCTTGGAAACTCATTTTTCATCTCCCTCAGTGCTGATGTAAGCAACCTAATTTGAGTACTTACGCCATAAAAGACATGAGAGCATGTGTAAGTCACACTAAGTAATTTAAAACACAGTCAGAACCCTAAAAAGGAGAAGAACACTGAGATTTTAGTGACAACACAAGCTGCCTTCCACCCTTAATTACAGGCAGATTTTCTGTATGTTTTACAGACTGAAAGAAAAAATGAATAAATGAAAGTGCCCCCCTGATCTGAGTGTTCTCACCAAACCCCCTACAACACCCACCACCTCCCACATCTGTTTCTGCTGCATCTGATCCCCATCAGGACACACAAACTCGTCTGGGCTCAGCCACCTCTGGGATTCCCTTCACTTCCTAAAAAGCTGTTGGGTTTAAATACTTGTTCAGGGTTGGTTTTTTTCACCCCAGGTAGGCAGGGGCCTGATTTACATTTCCAACATCCCTTGGTTTATTCTGGAGACATTTAGTGATGCTTCCTCCTCACTCTGGTCTCTTCTCCAAGTACAAACACAACGTTACAGCTTTTTTTTCAGCTAAAATAAAATCAGGACAGATCCTTTGCCACACTCCAGAGAAGTCTGTGGGTTTTTCTGTACCAGGGTAACTATCACCTGTTAGCTCCAGCCCTGAAAATGCCAGAATTAGCCAGGAAAAATAAATAAAAATACTTATTTAATACTTTCTTTATAAATAAATAAATATTTTTTTTATTTAAAGAAATAAATTAGCATTTGCTAATCCACAGCAGTGCAGAACTAAGTTTAGAAAACTGTAAGATGTGGCCCATATCAAGAGTATTTATAAAGCACCACTCACCACCACGTTAGGACAAGGCTGGGTTATGTAATGACACACTAACTTTTACCATTTTGACACTTTTTAAACTCTTTTTAGGTTTCCCAGGCAGCTCAACATCCAGGATTGCAATAAACTCCTATCAAATATTCTCTATTTGGTGGCCAACAATTTAAATAAAACTCAGAAATCACATTTTTACCTCTGCCCAGATTGGGCAGCTTCTTCCACAGCTCCCAAATTCCAACTCCTTTGACATCCTCCTCACCAAAGGGAGGCACATCCTCAGCCTACAGCCACTCCAGAGGGAAGTCACCAAATCCATCTGCCCATCCTTGTCCCTTGAAGTGTTTGTTTTCCCAAAACACCAAAACACCTTCTGGGAAAAGCCAAATCTAGATGTGGAGCAGCTGGAGCTGCCCAGCACGGTGCTGCAGCCACCCCAGTGCTCCTGGAGCCCAAACCAGCCCAGAGCAGGTCAGTATCTGACAGGGATGGTAAAAAGTAACTAGAAAAGATCTTCTGGGGAATCTCCAACTACTCCAAACAGCAGCAACTCCAGCACCACCTCACAGGTTTATGGTGTTAAGTCTTCTCACTCACACATCAAGTCCTTATGGATTTCCTCACGCACGTTAAGAGCTTTAAATCAAATGATTCTGGTGCAAGAAATAAAAAGCTGCTCTGACAAACTCTGGGAGCAGCTGAGGTGCTGGTGGGAGGAGAGCGTTGCCTGTCACACAGGAGGGTGAAGTCACATCCCACAGGATATGGCAGCCCCTCCTGACCCCTCTCCCAAACCCCCCCGTGCCACCCTGATGACTTCTGTAAGCACCTCACCCTCGCTGTGGGCTGAGGCTGAACAAAACACAGAGCCACCCCCTGTGTGACTCCTCAACACCAACCTTCCTGCTGCAGCACAGCTCCCAAAAACATCCCCCACACCCCAAACTCCACAGTTTGTCCTCTCTTACACCACACCACCCACGAGGATACCTTAAAAAAAATCCTCCTTTTTCTGTGACACGTATAAGATCAATTTCACCCCGAAAGCAGCTGCTCCTTGAACCCCACACACCCACCTCAGCTACGTCCTTCTCTATTTCTCCAAGTTATTTCCAGTCACCTCGCTTTGCCCTGAAGAAAGTCTCCCTGCAGGGCAGACACAAAGGCTCCACACAGCTCTCTGTCGCTGTTCAATCTTCTTAACTCTCAAACTTTATTAGCAACCCATAAAACCTCTCTCCTTTCACTGTTCCCCTTATTGCTGCCTTTTCCATGTCATTACACTGTGGATTGTTAGATGCCAAAGTCCACTGCAGGAGAAATGTGAAGTGTAGTTTTCTAAAATACAAGTTATTAAAAAATTTCACCTTCTCACAGGGGTTTGAAGCTTTATTTGCCTTTGACAACCACCTTTCCTCACCTGCCGACCCTCAGCAGCTCAGGTTCAGCAACTCCCTGCCAGGACAGAACTTTATGAGATCAGTGAAGCATCAGAGCCCCTTGAACCCAGCCCGGGGGGGGGCAGAGGGGACACAACACGACACTGCAGCAGACAACAGGCTCACGAGTGCCCGTGGAAAACCTTGTGTTAATCCCAGAACTGCCTGGATGGGAAAAGCCC
>NW_010301288.1:0-7425 GCF_000700745.2 Antrostomus carolinensis | reverse complement strand
GGTCAGACCCACGCAGGGTCACGCGTGTGGGGGAGACCGAGTTTTAAATCACAACTGCGGGAGCTGCTTTGCTCTTTTTCCTCCCTTTTTTTTTTCCTTAAATCGCGGTTTGCATTGGGTAATGCACTCTCACATTTATTACGCAACAACTAATACGAGCCGCAATAAAAATAGAACGCTGCCAATGCGAGCTGTAGTAGTAAGTGGCAAAAAAAAAAAAAGGCAAGAAAACCCACAACCTGATGCAGTTTGCACTGGTTAGTGCATTTCATAATACTGCCAACTGCTGAAAACAAGAAAAATAATCTAATGTATGCAATCAAAGCAGAATATGAATTTTACAAACACACCCACCCTAAGAGCATCAACAAACACCAGTGCTGTTATAAACACTTCCAAATGACAGACCAACACAGCCTATATCCTGAAGCAAATCTACAAATGCAAACAGAAGTTTAAAAAAAAAAAAAAAAAGAGATGCTGTTACAACCCCAAATATGATTCAATGGCTGCAGCACAAAGAAAAAAAATAGAACCATTGCAAAATAAATGAGTCCAGGGGAAACATTTGAGCACCAACATAAAATAAGTAGTTAGGGGATTTCTCTGTGGACACATATGCCAGCTGAGGCTGCCACGCTGCCTGTTACAGAGAGCCATGCAGTGATGCCAATTAGTAAGTCAAGTTTATTGTAACCATAAGGTGAAGGCAGTTTTACTGGAAGACCTTATTTCCAGTAGATTAGCTTTTGAAAAATGTGACCAACAGGACTTGATATTTTGCAGGAGATCTGATATAATAAGCAAGACTGGGTTTTGTACAGGCAAGAGGACAGATTGCTTAGGAAAATGCCACTTAGCCAGGCTTGTGGCTGCCTCAGGATGAAGCCAAAGTTATGCGTATGCCTTAACCAAACTCAAGAAAAAGGGCTTTTTTTGCATTCAGCTTCAAAGCTTGTGCAAACTCAGGAATTCAGAAACTCACTCACAGGCATACCGCTCTTGGATGTACTTACTTTGCAAGACAGTATTTGAAGTTGCATCTGCATCTACAGTCAAAGCCCATGCTTGGTCAGTGTGTGCCTTGCACTTCCCTCTGCCACAGGCACCTGCAAATTGACCTTTTTCACTTGCCCATCAGGTACCCAAAAGCCACTTCAGCACCCTCTGCACCCAGAGTGTGTGGCCTCTGCAGGAACACGGAGCACGCAAGCAGTAAGAAAAAGGTACATTTCAGGTATCCTTAACGGGAACAGCCACACTTCACAAGCTCATGTTCCCTAAATCTGCCCCACAACTGGTCATCCACATTGCCAAACTGAGCAAGGAAATCCCTTTGAAACACCACCTGAACACTGCCCTGCCTAAAAGTGTCCTGGACACTGGATATAGGGGTATAGGGAAGGCTTGGTTTGCGATGGCAGGGCACTTTTTACCATTATTCTGCTGTATTCCCATTTTCAATTCTAAGAGTACATGTTTATCAAAGCATTTGAGAGCTGAAGAACACCAGGTCAGTTCTTTTGAACGCACTGTCCTGCTCCAGTACGCGCCTGATCCACATGGATAAGCTGGGTATAAATTTATGAATGCCATAACATGCACAGACACCAAATCACGAGCACGACCAAGTGCCCCTAAATGAAAACTGCTGCTGCTCTAGGCAACTAAGGGAAAAGTTGGCAGGCTGAAGCTTTCCAAAGGAGGACGCAGGCAGTAATCAGCTGAGCATTCATTATGAACACTTGAGAACACATACGCCTTTCAATCTAAACTCTTTTTCAGATGAACAAAAATCTCAAAGTTTGATTTTTCAATGTATTTATATTTTAGCTTGAGACAAACTCCTGCAACAAAAAAGTGTGTTGGCTGAAATGTCAGACTTGGCAGAGTTCTAAGGAACTGAACAGGGGGTCTCATAATGCAAAGCATTCAGCAACATGCAGAGCGTGCAAGAGGAAGGCTGAGCAAAACGGGTGAGCGCAGGCAAAAGGGCTGAAACAAAATAAGCTGGGAGAGTCCCTGCAAGAGCATAAAGCCCTTCAAGATGGCACGTAGAGTCACCTCACAGGGAACATGCACAAGTTAAAAACTGGAATTTGATCCTCATTGCAAATCCACCTTCAAGAGCAGCTTGATAATGGAGAGTGCAACAAAACTGCAACCCAGAAGCAGTCTCCAGCTACACCTTATACTTCCTTATCTCATCCAGGGTGAGTATAAGATAGTTTCATCCCAAATTATTAAGTTCATTATACACCAAGCTGAGCAGGGAAAACAATTCATGTGGGAAGCTGCCCCCCAGAGATTTCACCACTATCAGCTTTCAACCCAGAACATACAAGTCACTCACACACCTACCTGTAGGTCTGCAAACTTGCCCTTGAGGAACCCAGCTGCATCCTCCAAGGGAATAGGAAAACAAACACATTCTAGGGATCCTTGAAGCCTTCTTTACACAAGGCATTCAGGTTTGATAGTGGTTTAGCCAAACCAGGCACAGGCTGACTCAGTTTGAATAATGCTAATATTAGCACAGGTTACCTAGCCCAAAGTAAAAGCACTTAGACCAAGGAAAAGATAGTTGCAACCTTTAAATTAATTTCTGAACTGATTTTGTCATATTAGTTTTACACAAAAGATGTAACAGCCTGCCTGTTCCAGGATACCTTAACTCCAGCTTTTCCATAAAACACCGCAAGTCTGCAACAGCAGCTTTTTACTTCTTCCTCCTCAACCTCAAAGGAGCATCCTGGATTCACCCAAAGCCTCTTGATTGGCCTCTGTGGTCTCTTTATTTTGCACCTCCAGTTACCCAATTAGTACCTTGTTAACTAACACCTGCAGTGTATTTATTCCTTGCCATTACACTATTTTTAACCCTTAATGCACAGTGGTACATACATCCTTCTAGGAAGCTTTGTGCATGGGCTTTGATGAGGAAAAACTTACTTGTGCAAAACCAGAGTGGTTTTCAGGGCTGCTAAACACTGAGGCTTTTGGCTTCTCTGCTCTTGGTATAGGACTTTAGTCTTTTGAAAACAAGGGTGGACAGATGCAGAAAAGGGAGATACTTGTCTCTGTGGGACCAATGAGTTTTGTGAGAATTGTCCACATGACTGCATCCAACAGTATTTAATAGTAATCAGGGACTGCTGGGAACACTAATGTGGAGCACCAAGTTTTCTAACCTTTGCTATAGGTACTAACTGTAAGCTGCTGATTCTTTACCTCACCATTCAGTGCCTGTTTCACCATTGAAACCATAGTTCCTCACTGCAAGGGAGCTCCTTGTTAGTATTTCTTGGGAATTACCAAGGGTTTACTAGTGGAGAAGGCTGCTGAAGTGGTATGAATACTGCATTGGCAATGCATTCTGTCCTCCATCTCCAGACACGTCCATAGGCACGCTGTACGTTTACACGCACATGAAAGGCTGATCGAGCTCCACGTGCCCCAGGACAGGCAAATTTGGCCATTCTGACCATTTTGTCAACCATCAGCCATCATGGGCTCCGACAGACCTCATATATCAGTAGACTCAAAGCAGAGCCTATCACCAGCTGCTGCTATCTCTAGAGAACTTGTTGTTATACATTACAAAAAGAGAATTTATTCAATAACAGTCATGCTTGGGATAAAATAAAAATAATGCCCAACTAGAAGATTGCTTAAGAGCGTGTAGTAAATGTCTGGGATTACAGGACTCTGATCATCCCAGTGGCAGAGACAAGGGTGTTGAACACAAGGGGATAAATGCTTTTATTGTAAGAGAGTCATCATCACCAATGATTTTTTCACTGTAGTGGCAGGATTTCCTCAACTGAGTAAGCATTATTCAGTAAGTTAAGGATGACAGGACTAGGGCAGAGGTTTGAAACAATAATTGCAGTTTGTTCTTCTGTAGAACCTTTCATCTGTGGAATTCACAACAATGCAATAAACCTCCTAACAGCTTTTGTAAGTAAGGAAATATTATGAGCCATGTTTTTCAGCTGAAGAAGCTGAGAGGGAATATGATGATGCAGACAATCATGGGCAGAGCCAGAACTGGGACTCAGCTCTTCTGACTCATACTTTGTAGTTCTGAAAGCCTGGACACACCAGTTGGTGAGGCTACCCTGGCTACTCAGTGCCAGGAATCTGTCAGTGCCTATAGGACCTTTGTCTCTTTAACGTTCATTCTTCATCTGGAAAAGGGCAAACAGAGGCCCCAAACAAGCCCCAAAAGGCACAGCACTATGATAATTTATGGGAAGGCAGGAAGGAATGGAGCTATCCAAGACCTTGTAAATGCAAATATAGGTGTTTCCTTATTTTTCCTCCTGCCCTCTTATTGGAGAGAATGGTAAAGAGATGCTCTAACCAAATAGTAACACTTTCAAACATCTTGATTTCTAAATTACAATGAATAATAAATATGTTCAGATTTCACTAGAACTACCTCAGGGATATGAGTTAATCATCTTGAACTGTCCATTCACTGGAGTTGCAACCATTTGCACCAGCCAAGAACGAAGCTCTTGATTCACAGAAGTGCTGAGAACCTGCTGCTCCAGTTGAAGTGGCTGGGAGAAGCAAGCTGTCATCACGTCTGGCAGTCAGAACGTGTGTGATTCAGTCTGGGGCTCTCAAATCAGCAGCCTTTATGCATTAACTTGGCTGTGACTTGCACTGGCGGGAATCTGCTTTGAATGATATACTAAGGCACGTTGCTGGACTCCAGTCCTGCATGAAGTCCTACCTTCTCTTCAAAAACATGGACTGTTTCTTAAAACAGTCTTTATTAATGTGGAGCTCTATACATGCAGTGTTCGATGATCTCTGAAAGAAGCTTTTCAACTTCCATAGGCCCCTTGTGCCCAGGCTAAGTGTTTGTACACATCCTTCCCAGGGCAGAATGAATCAAAGTTTACCTGCTCTCCACTGGGGTAAGATTTCCTAGTTTTAAATGAACAAATGTTGACAGTGATGCAAGCAAGATACTGTAGTGGGGGAGGTAGAAATATCAGCCTGGAAAAGATTCAGTGTTTGTTTTTAAATCCCAGAAGAAACATACGAATGTGATGTAGCTGGGATTTAGAAAAAAACAGAGCAGCATATTAGCAACCACACAGAAACAGCTATATGTCAGAGATCAGCTGTTCTTTAAAAGCCTAAAAGATGCAGCAGGTCTCACATGAGTACTTCTTCCCTCTGTTTCTTGAGCAGCGTGTAACACACAGTAAGTCTGTTTGGTGCTTCCTCTGTCTGCTGAGAGGCCCAGGCAAATAAAAGTCCTAACTAAGACTGCTAATTGTGCCAAAACATAAACATGGGGTTACACAGCTTGTAAGCTTAGTGCCTTATTACTCACCATTGCAAACGTAAGCACGAGCTTGTTTGCAGCAGTCGGGTCTAAAGAGCAGATCCAGCATGTACTGAAGTTAGTGGGAGCTTTTCCACAAGCATTAACGTCCTTTGGATCAAATCTGCAGGACTGGATTAGTTCTGGTCTTGGTGGAACCTGTGACAGAATTGTATACATTAATCATAGCAGGACCCATGGCCTCAGCTCTGTTCCTGACACCCTTAAAGCCAGCCAAAGGCATCCCAGCAGCACTGAAAGCAGTCACTTCCATATAATCTGAGCCACTCATGGACTTTTCTTTCTCTTTCATCACTATGAGAAGCTGCTTTCCCCCCAAAAAACCTCAGACAGGTGTCTTTTCCAGTGTACTTGGCGGGTCACCAAGTTCAGGTTATTTTGAAAAAAACTGAATGAACTCCCTCCCTTGTGAGGGAGAAGCCTGCCAAGCCTCACGCTTTTCCAGAGAGGGAATTTGGACAGATACCACATCCTGCTGATCCCAGCTGCAGCAGCATGGCTGGGGGAACAAGAAAGACCCTCACAGATGACTCATAACCAACAAGTTAAATTTCATCCAAAGACAGTGGGCTGTTGGTGCAAATCCCCAGGTACTTACGTTATGCAGTCCCAAAGAAATGCCCTCGCTTGCTGAGCTGCCTTTTTCTGCAAGCGCCATGCTGTCAAAAACCCAGTCTAGCATGTGACCGAGTACTTTGCCAAATGGAGTTCATCATGCTTTAAACTTGATTTTAAAAAAAAAAGGACACTTAGAGGCTAAGGGGTTGTTTAGGATTATGTAGTCGAGGCTACAGTTTTCAAGTTCCAGAGAGGTTATTATGCAGTATAGATAAGGATTTTTTATACATATATATATATATATAAAAAGATTAGGCAAAAACCTCCAACGCAGACACTGAGAAGAGGCAAAATAAAACCTTTTCTCCCCAAAATGAAAGAAAGAAAACCACCCTATCCCTATCACAGGGACGTTATATGCATACATAGCATTATGCTGCTGATTTGATGTGTGCTTTCTCATTTTCTTTAATATTTATTTTTTAAAAGAATGAAAATTTTAAGCCAAAACCATCTAGAAGAATCTGCAACAGGAACTTAACTAGGTTCCTAATACTGTTCTGGGGACTGTGCAGCTCTTATAACTGTCTGTGGTTTACCTCCCTGAATTTAAATGGCAGGGTTAATTCTCCAGGCTTCTGCTGTGGGTTTCCAGGCTGGAGAAGGGCCTTGGCTTCACTGTCCGACAGATTTTTTTGTTTGTTTGTTTGTTTATTCGTTTGTTTTTTTTCTTCCTTTCTCAACTACCACTAGAATTTTTGGAGCTGAAAGTTCTTCCTGTGTTAAAGCACCAGTAAATGACACGTCTCCTCCCTTTCTTCCCTCTTAACTGAAAGCAGATTGTAACGTGTTCTGCGTGGCATTGCTTGTGGTTCAGAAAAAACCCGCTGCTCTCCAGAAAAGCGCTTAAACACATGCTTAACTTAAAGGTTTGGCCTTAATGAATCAAAGTTAAATGCTTTTCTGATTCAGGGCCCTTGTACGCTGGTATACTGAGAACCACCTCAGATATACTCTCACACTGGCAAATATTACAGTGTTAAATGGCTCATACATCAGCCTCACGCGTTATATACGTTACTGACTTGTGAAATGTCTTTTCCTAACGGTTTTGTCTGTGCTACTGGCCTATGCTTCCAACAGTGCTGGCCTGCATATTATCACCCAACGACACCTAACCCCGCTGCACCCAGGTTCAATGGTTATGGGACAGCTGTAGCACACGGGAGCAGAGCCGTGCCCTGCCTTCCTTAGGTGATTGTGTACCGGGCTGCTGGTGCCCGGTGCGATGTGTGCCACACGGGAGCGTCACACAGGGTTCCATGAGGCCCTGTCAAGATCCGCTCCGCACCACAGGCCAGGCTGGGCCCTGGCTGCTGCTGCTGCCCTCGACGCCCGCTCCCCACAGAGCCACCCGGAGGGCGGGCTGCCTTTACCGTAGCAGAGGCAGGACCCGACCGGAAGCTCAGAGCCTCCTCCCCGCTGACACCCAGCCCGGG